>NW_026110352.1:620000-752500 GCF_024679095.1 Eriocheir sinensis | reverse complement strand
CCGTATTCACAGTCGAGGACATCGAAACCATTCCTGAGAGCCCTGACCTGCCGAGGAGATCACGCTGCTGGAAATTGACTCAATATGCGACCAAGAAGTAAAAAGTACTTGGACAAACTCGACACGAACATGTCAATGGGACCTGACAGTTTGTCCCCGCAGTTATTAAAAGAGCTTAAACAACAAAAACTTAAACCACTCAATACAATATTCAACCGGTCAGTTCAATAAACAAGGTCCCGGAAGACTGGAAGATGGCGAACGTAACACTGATTTTCAAAAAGGAGACAAAAGCGTTGCATTAAACTACAGGCCCATAAGTTTGACATCAGTGGCAGGAAAAATACTGAAAAGATTATTAGAGATAAACTTGTTAAGTTTCGAAAACAATAATATAATCTCCGCCACCCAGCATGGCTTCAGAAACAAGCGCTCCGGCCTAACGAGTTTATTAGACCTCTTCCAAGGTATATATAAGATCTGGGATGCCCACATTCCCAGTGATGTTATATACCTGGACTTTCAGAAAGCCTTCGACAAGGTATCGCACGAGCGACTCCTTAAGAAACTGCACTCGGCAGGCATCGGAGCCAATCTGATCGCGTGGATAAGAGATTGGCTCACTGACAGAAAACAACGAGTACTACTCAACGGACAGCCTTCCGATTGGCTACCAGTCACTAGTGGAGTGCCTCAAGGGTCAGTGCTGGGACCCATCCTCTTTATCATATATATCAATGACCTAGAATCAGGACTGAAATCCACAATATCGAAATTTGCAGATGACACCAAGGTGGGTGGAGATGGCCTCACAAAGACCGACTGCGAAATCATTCAGAAAGACCTCAATCACATTATCGAAAGGTCGGAAAAATGGCAAATGTCTTTTAAATAGAAAAATCAAGCCTTGTCGACATTATTTTTTTAACTTTTTTTTCATTTCTGTTTTCTTTTTTTCGTTTCTTTTTCTTTTCATTTTTCGTCTTATATGTCTTCATTTCTTTCTGTCTTAAAATTTCTATCTGTTTTTTTTCTTTTTTCTTTCCTTTATTCTTTTTCTTTCATTCTTTTTATTTTTCTGTTTCTTTCCTTCTCTTTCCTTTTTTTTCCTTTCAATTTACGTCTTTTTTGTCTCTCATTCTCTGTTTATTCTTATTTCTTTGTCTCTTTTGTTGTATTTATTTATTTTGTTGTCTTTATTTTCCTCCAGTTCACATTTTCTCTCATCTCCATTCTGTTTCCTCTTTCTCTCATTGGGCGTCTTATCCTGAACTTTTGGCACCGCTCCCCTCCCCCCCTCCCTCCTCTCCTCCACTGTTATCTCTCCCACTTTCATTCTCTTTTTTCATCCCTTCCTTCCATTACTCCCTTCTCCCTCATTTTCATTCCTTTCTTCCATGTTCTCTTTGTCAGCAAGTGGTCCTTCTAGTTCCTGCTTTCCCACTCTTCTCTTTCTCTTTCTTTCTTACTTTTCCTCATCTTTGTTCTTTCTCCTCTCATCTCTTATGCGTTCTCTCGTTTGCTTTTCTCCGGCCTTTGTTTCTTCTCTTTCCTCATCTTTCCTTTCGTCCTTATTCCCTTCCTTTGTTCTTTCTTTCTCCTCTACGTATTTTCCTCACCATCTTCCTCTTCTACTCTTTCTCCACCATTTCGATATTCTTCTTTGTTTTCCTCCCCTGTGTTCTCTCCCTCTCTCCTTCCTCTCTTTTTCCTCCATCCCAATCTCTCCTCATTCGTCCTCTACTACTCTTCGTCCCATACTTTCCTCCATCTCTCCTCTCATTCCCTCCCTCCTAACTGCCTTCCTTCCCTCTCCCTCATCTCCCAAATTCCCTTCCACGTGTCCTTCTCCTTTTTTTTTACCCTCCCCCACTCTCCCTCCCTCCCATCCTCCCTCTCTCTTTATCTTCCTCCACCCTTTCCTCCCACCCTTCACCCTTCCCTCCCTTCCTCTCTCCCCTCAGTAGCTTCATTGACCTCGCTTGACCTCTGCTGATGGCCTCTCTCTCTCTCTCTCTCTCTCTCTCTCTCCTCATTTTCTACGATCCACTTTCTCTTAACTTCCATATTTTTCGTTGTTTTATCATCCATTATTTCCATGCTTTCATTATTGGTTTTCTTTACTCCCTCCTTCTTTATTGCTTTGGCTGTTTCGCTTTCACCATTCTTCTGTTTTTTTTTTCGGTTTTTTTTTTTATCGATTTCTTTTTTGTGGGAATTTCTTTTGTTTTCCTTCCACTCTCTTTCTCTCTCTTCCATCTTTCGTGTATTTCTTCTTCTCTTCCTCTCCTCACTTTCATGTTCTTTATATATATATATATATATATATATATATATATATATATATATATATATATATATATATATATATATATATATATATATATATATATATATATATATATATATATATATATATATATATATATATATATATATATATTGTAGCCATGTTGTGGTTTTGGGCAGGATAAATCAGAAGACCTGTCTTGTTTTACTCTGCTTTTAATATGCGTGTAAACCTGAGCGAGGTAAAGAATACATCTCATCAACACTTGTCAGACAATACAATACAACACTTACAGCTACATCAGATACACCAAATGTCATCTTATCCTAATACACCAAATGTCACCTTATCCTATGACACAACATCAAACTAATAATACTCACAATTATAGAGGGTTCTAATAATAGCCTTGTAATCCGCCGCAACGGACTTGCGTTTGTCCCTTGTCTCGCCTCCGGATGGAAGCCTCACCTCCTATCCTCGTCAAGTCGTGCAAAGGCGAAGTCGGAGGACACGTCCTCCACGTCTTCCCTTTCTTGCTTCCTCTAACAGTCTGCCTTCTCCGTTATTCCTCACTCCCTTCAGGCCAGATTGTCCCCAGGACCAACAAGGGTGCCTCTGTCCGAGGGACCTAGGCCGTCTAATGGATTTTGTGACCTCTCGGGTCGAGGTGTCATAACATTCCAGACGATGAATTGCCTCCCATATCCCTTCTCACGTTACCTCTCTCTTCTCTCTTCGCTTCTCCACCTCCTCACTTCTCCACCTCCTTCATTCCCTATTCCCCTACATTACCACCTACCATTATAGTTACTATCTTACCTTATTACAAACATTTACCATCTTACATATACCATTATTACATGAAGACATTACGTGCAGTCCATAACGATATGACTTTACGTCATTAGTAACCTAATATATATATATATATATATATAGATATATATATATACATATATATATATATATATATATATATATAGATATATATATATATATATATATATATATATATATATATATATATATCTTTTACGTTGTTGCCTATTGCGCCGGTAGGCATCTTCCTGGTGGGGCCTGATGGTCGTACCAAGGCTTCTTCCAGGTCGGGCCTGATGGTCGGCCCAGCCATATATATATATATATATATATATATATATATATATATATATATATATATATATATATATATATATATATATACTTTTTTTTTCTTTTCTGTACTTAAGGTTCCTGGCTGAAAATAAATGACGTTTTTCTCAATTATAAAGAAAGTAGTCCGAAGTCACAATTTTCCGTACGGTAAATGGCAATTGTTGTTTGTTTTGGCATTGTTGTTTTGTTGGCAATGTTGTTTTAAGTGTTGTTGTGTCATCTATGAATCTTACCCTGTTCTGTTTTGTTTATTTTCGGGATGTGTGAACAAGTCTGGTTTTGAAGTCACCAATATATAACATCACCTGTAAATGTTTGAGGAAGAACTTGCATGTGTGCTGCATGTTCGTGGTGGTGGTGATGTGAGCATCAATGAAAAGATTCACCCGTTTACAGATTACATATGGCCGAAGGTGCAGACGGTTGCAGAGTCGACTGAAATATGGAGGCACGTCAAAGTATTGTGACGTAGCTGTATCTCCGCCTCCGAACTAAACAGCTCGCCCTGGGTACGTACCACAAGCATTGCCATAGTTGTTCGATCCCTGGCTCTTAGTGGTGATCATTAATGGAAGGTGAGGAGGAGTTGTCTTGTCTTTCTCTTCTTCCATGTTTTGCGTTTTTTTCTCTTCCTCTCCTCACTTTCATGCTCTTCGTGGATTTTTTTTGCTATCTACTTTTTTCTCTTTCCTCTTTCTTTTCCTTTTTCTTTCTTGTGTATTTTCGTCTCTTTGTCTATTCCTTTTCTTCACGTTCTAGTATTTTCTCTTTCTTTCTTTCTATCCTTTTCTTCCTTTCTTCACTCGTGTCCTGTGTAAACACTTGATTTTCTATTCTTTTTATATATGTTTATTATTTTGTTTGATTGTTCATGTTTTATTCGCCTCAAATTTGCATGTGAATTGAGTGTAATGAAAGAGTAATAAGAGTGTGTGTGTGTGTGTGTGTGTGTGTGTGTGTGTGTGTGTGTGTGTGTGTGTGTGTGATCAGTATCCATGACGTAGAGACAGTTGTTTTTTTTTTTTTCTTCCTTGTTTGGTCTCGCAATGTTTTCTGCTTCCTGTTTTTATATATACACTTTTTCCCTCTCTTCTCCATCCTGGCTTCAGTTTGGGATCAACGACACCGTGTTTCTTATCTTTTTCCCCTCTGCTCGTATACATATTTATTTTTCTCCTTTTTTCTCCTTTTTTCTCCTTTTATTAATCTTTGTGAGTCGCTTCCTGTTGTGTTTTCTAGTCGATGGTTTATGGAAGCGTGGTAGACGACATAGACGAGGAGGAGGAAGCTGAGGAGGAGGAGGAGGAGGAGCGAAAGTAAAAGGAGGAGGAGGAGGAATTTTTTCTTCTCTTTTATGGAGGGGCGTGACAGATTAACGAGGGACTGAGTTTACTCGAGAAAAAGAAAATCATATTTCTTATTATGGTGTGAGGAGGACGATAAGGAGAAGGAGCAGGGTAGGGCGGAGGAATGAGGAGTGGAGGGAGGAGGAGGATGACTAGAAGGGTTGTGTACGGAAGGAAGAGGAATGGGAGACAAGGAATGGAAAGGAGGAAAGAGAAGAAGGGGGGGGGAAAAGGAGGAGGACTAGTATGGGATATATAGAAGAGGAATGAGAAGACAAGGAGAGGAACGAAGGGGTTAGGGGGAAGGGGGGCTGTTGGCTAGGATACTTGAGGGGTGCGGGAGGTGAAGGGCGGATGGGTTAGTGATATATGATGTTTACGGTAAAGAAATTATATAAGGGAAACGGAAGCCGCCCCTTTGTTTGCCATTGTGTGTTTAATGATCCTAATAATAATAATGATAATGATGATGACGAGAGAGTTAATATTTATAATTCGAGCAGAAAATCACGTATATATAATGAATCATGAGACCTAGAAAAATGAATGGAAAGTAAGGAAAAGAAAGGATAAAGAAAGAAGTGGGGAAAGAAAAGGAAGAAGAAGGATGAGAAAAGGAATGAGGGGAAAGGAAGGAAGATGGAGAAAAAAATGAACATTAAAAGTAAGGAATAAGGAAAAATGAACGAAAATTGAGTAAAGAAGGAAAGAGAAGGAAAGCAGTGAGGAATAAAAGCTGAATAGAGATGAGAAGGGGAAGGAGAAGAAAGGAAAGAGGATGGAGGAAAAAAATAAACATAAAAAGTAAGAAATGAGCAAAAATGAACGAAAACTGAGAAAAGAAGGAAAAGGAAAGCAGTGAGAAAAACACGAGGAATAGAGATGAGAAGAGGAAGGAGAGGAAAGAAGATTGAGGAAAAAATAAACATAAAAAGTGAGGAATAAGCAAAATGAACGAAAATTGAGAAAAGAAGAAGGAAAGCAGTGAGAAAAACGATGAATAGAGGTGTGAAGCGGAAGGAGATGAAAGAAGATGGAGTAAAAAATAAACATAAAAAGTGAGGAATAAGCAAAAATGAACGAAAATTGAGAAAAAGAAGAAGGAAAGCAGTGAGAAAAAACGAGGAATAGAGGTGAGAAGAGGAAGGAGAATAAAGGAAAGAAGATGGAGGAATAAAATAAACATAAAAAGTGAGGAATAAGGAAGAATGAACGGAAATTGAGAAAATGAAGGAGAAGGAAAGCAGTGAGAAAAAACGAGGAAAAGAGATGAGAAGAGGAAGGAGAGGAAAGGAAGGAAGATGGAGGAATAAAATAAACATAAAAAGTGAGGAATAAGGAAAAATGAACAAAATTTGAGAAAAAAAAGAAAAACGTGAGGAAAAAACGAGGAATAGAGATGAGAAAAGGAGAGGAATAAAAGATGAAAAAAAGTATCCATAAAAAGTAAGGAATAAGGAAACACAGTTGATTTTTTAATGGCCTCTTTCTACGTTATTCACTTCCTCTATATTTTTTTTTTTTTACTTCTTTTTGCTCCTTCTGGCCGCTAGTTTTTTTTGTGTTTTTTTTGTAATTCCGTCCAGCGAGATGACAAACGAGCAATGTATAATGTATAAGCTTTCTCGTCTTTTTTTGTATAGTTTTTTGTTTCTTTTTATTTTCGTCTTTCTCTCTGAATGTTTTTTTGGGCCATTGGATTTATCTGATATTTCCGCGTTAGTCTTTTTTCCGCTCAAAATAATCTTATTCTTTCTCTTCTTTTTCATTTTTACACACACACACACACACACACACACACACACACACACACACACACACACACACACACACACACACACACACACACACACACACACACACACACTGCTCTCACATTCTGTTCTTTCAATTTTGTCATTTTTCACATATTCGTTCTTTCTTTCATGTTGCAGCGACTTCCCTTTCCTTTTATTTATTCCTCATTCTGTTTTCTTATTTTTCTCTCCATTCATAAAAGCTGTTTCCTCTTCTTACCTAAACACTTTTCTTTGATCATTTTATTTCCTCGCTCCATTATCCTTTTTTCTCAGCCTTCATAACTATTTTCTACCTTTCCTGCTAAGTATCCTCTACAGTACTTCTTTGATTTTCTTCTCCAACTTTCCTTCCTCTCTTACTATCCTTCTTTCAGTAATTCAGTTTCGTACTCTAAGGCTTTCCCACATTACCCATGCCACATACAGATCCCTCGGTAGTATACTTGTAGCTGTGTCTGTGTCTCTCGCTGTCTAGTGTTATCTACTGCGAAAGAAGAGGCGACGCATAAACCAGTAGACCCTTCGTAGTCAGTACCGCTACTACGAAAAACTTTGCGCTATAGAGTTACCGTCAACCGCATCGCATTTAGTGTCCTTACAACAAAGATTAATGTTCTTGTATATCGTCAACCGCTTCCCTACGCCCTTACAACGGAGAATCCTGCCCTTAAGGTATCGTTTCCAAGAAGTTTTAGTGTACGGTGAAATTCTTCGTCCTTCCTTCTTTGTCGGGAAAAATGCGGCACGGAAGAAAACGAAGTCGACGGATACTGTTTCGTTTTACTTCGGTGCAAGGAGAGAGGGATGACGTGTGTGTGTGTGTGTGTGTGTGTGTGTGTGTGTGTGTGTGTTACGAGGCTAATGCAGAATTAAAATTAAAACCGGAAATAGTTCTCGCCCTATTTTCATGAGTTCTCCCTTTTTACCGCCTCCTCCTCCTCCTGCTCCTCCTGCAACATCACCTAAACCTCCTCCTCCTCCTCCTCCTCCTCCTCGTGTCTCCGTCCCCACGCCGCTAAATCATTACCTGGGAGTCTGCAGGTGTCGCGCACGGCCTTAACACCTGGGGAGCCAAATAGCGTCCTAATTAAGCAATCAATTCCCTGCCTTAAAGGTGTATGAGGCCACTAATTGAACTTGAAGGTGTTGGCGCTGCTGGGGAACACTACTGCGGCGGGAGCTGTCTGGGTGCGCGGCGTGAGGGGGGGAGGTGAGAAGGTGGAAGGGGAAGGGAACGGTAGATGGGGACGACTCTAACGGGGATGATGGCAACGGTGAGGAAGAGGAAGGCGAGAAAGAGGATTGGCATGGGAAGGGCGATGGGGGGAGGGAGGGGGGGCAACTGTAGCGGAAGATACAGTCGATGTGAGAAAGAGGAATGAGTGAAGGAGGAAGAAGTAGAAGGGAAGATGATAGAGGTGGGAAAAAGGAAGGAGAGAAGGGAGGGGAAGGGGAGAAGAGGATGAGAGTGAGAAAGATGCTGTCAGGTAGGATAGCAGAGGTATGAAAGGGAGGAGGATAGGAGGGACAAGAGGAAGGTTGAGGGTAAGGTTGGCAGGGTGAATGAGGGGAAGGGGGAGAGAACGAGTGTAATGACAGAGTAGGCGGCAGGGTGAAGAGATGAAGGGCCCTGTGTGTTTGTTTGTCACTGGTGCTTGCAGAGGTGATCTTCTCTCTCTCTCTCATTTTGGTTCGTTATCGAGAGAGAGAGAGAGAGAGAGAGAGAGAGAGAGAGAGAGAGAGAGAGAGAGAGAGAGAGAGAGAGAGAGAGAGAGAGAGAGAGAGAGAGAGAGAGAGAGAGAGAGAGAGAGAGAGAGAGAGAGAGAGAGAGAGAGAGAGAGAGAGAGAGAGAGAGAGAGAGAGAGAGAGAGAGAGAGAGAGAGAGCGCCTGACCGCGTTATCAACAAGGACAACATCATCCCGTCACGTCTTCTCTCTCTCTCTCTCTCTCTCACCTCGTTTTGACGCCTTATTCGGGCAGGATGTTTTTCTTTTATCTTTCTGTAGGTCTTTTTTTTGCCTAGTGTTTGTTGGTTATATATGGGAATGAGAGAGAGAGAGAGAGAGAGAGAGAGAGAGAGAGAGAGAGAGAGAGAGAGAGAGAGAGAGAGAGAGAGAGAGAGAGAGAGAGAGAGAGAGAGAGAGAGAGAGAGAGAGAGAGAGAGAGAGAGAGAGAGAGAGAGAGAGAGAGAGAGAGAGAGAGAGAGAGAGAGAGAGAGAGAGCATTAAGATATATACTGGTTGATACTTTACAATTAGTGGGGCATTACCTCATTATATACTTCCCCTAATGAATACCAGGTTATGTTCTTAATTACTAACTTACTAACTAATTACCTACTACTAACTCACTACCTGCCTATTGCTACCTTCTAACTTACTAGCTGATCCATAGACGAAAGGTGACGTGTATTACTTTAAGCACAGGTGTATATGCCTTTATAAACACACTTAAGTTATTCTCTCAGGTCTAAATTTCAAGGCAAGTAGCAGCTAGATTGCCTCATTAACTCACAAAAGGTAAACACATTCAAGGTAAGGATTTGATGATGTGTTTATAGCAGAGAGAACAATTAGATCATTTAAATATCTCTAGGAGTTTATTGTGTTGTTTAGGCCGGTAAGCAGAACCAGTTTAACGTTTTGTAGATATGTCCTGTGGTCTATATTTGCTTCTTAATGTTGTGTTTATTGCCAGGAGCGCGATTAGGTATCTTTAAACATCTCCAGCAGAGAGTGGTAATATTGCGGTTAGTCAGGCAGAAGTAGTTTTATGTTGCTTTAAAGAGATGTCATTTGGTCTAGACTCGCCCCATAATAAAACAAAAATGGCCTCAGAACGGCTAAAGATATCCCAGAGACTTTCCTTCTTTTGTATGTTCAAGGGTTTCTTTGCATCTTGCTAGGCGAAGGTTGGTCAGTCTCAAGGTCTGATCAAATCTATTAAATGAAAGGCCACACGCATCTCGAAGCGCTACTATCTTATGTTGAACCTTAGAACCTGACGAAAGGGTTGTGATGCTTTGCCTAGTGTGGGAGATTGTGGGGGAGTGCCGCTTCATGTTGTGGGTGACTGATAAATAGATTTTTGGTAAAACGTTGTAGAGAAAGCATATTTTTTTTGTTGTGGGAGGTTGGAGAGGTTGAGAAAGATGGTATTCCGTTCTGGGAGGTGGGAATGATAAAGAGAAAATCATCATTAAAGGTTGTATGAGTGATTGCGAAAGGGGTTGTTAAGTGATTAATATAGAAAGACAGCATAATTTTTGGGTTACATGAGGGTTCAGAAAAGATATTGTGCTGTTGTATGAGGTTGAAGGGGTTGAGAAAGACGTCATTAGGGGTTGAATAATAAGCCAGTGGGTATTAGGATGGGTCGTAAGGTGATTGGGGTGTGGACGAGAGCGTGGGTGAGGATGGGTGAGGAGGATGTGAGGAGGGTATCACGGGTGGATGAGTGGATGTGAGTCGATCCCACTCTACAAAGGACGCCGAAGGACCATTTAGGGATCAGACTAAGGGCGTAGGGAGCTTAGAGGAGGAACGGAAGTTAGGGGCCATGAAGGAGGAGGACGAGGGGGAGGAGGAGGAGGAGGAGGAGGAGGAGGAGGAGGAGGAGGAGCTTAAGGGGGGACAGTAACGAGTTAAAATTCCATAAGTATCTGAATCTTTTCGAGGGGAATCCTAATGAGTACTAAATCCTAGGTTCTCAAGCGTCCCTGGTCCTGGAATCCTTTAGAGAGTTCCTTATCCTCCTGACCCTTGGATTCCTAAGTGTCCCGCGTCCCAAGGATCTCCCGCCGCCTGTATCCTTCGTCCCTCGCTGTCTCCTTCGCCTCATCCATCTTATCAGCACGAATTCCTCCTCTCCTCCAACTCTCTTTCTCTTCTCTATCGCTCTTTCGCATTTTCTTTCTCTCTATCTATGCATTTATTTTTTTCGACATCGGTTTTCTCATCTTTATTTCACATCGTCAGTCCTCTATTCCTTCTTTCCCTTTCTATAAGTTGTCTACTTTCTTTATCCTTCGTTCTTTCCTTTCACTTCCTCGTTCTGTCACTATCCCATCTCTTCCTCCTCTCCTCCCTCACTCCCTGTACCCCCGTCGTCTGTGGGTCCCTGGGCGGCCATAACACCGTAGCCTGAGCCTTGTTGGGGAGCCTCGCGTTGACTCAGTAAAATAAACGTTTCCAGAGGTCAACACGGGGCGGGCGGCGGCCAGGCGAGGCTCCCCGAATGCAGGTACTGAGTCAACACGGTCAGGGCACAATCCCGCTGGGCCGAAGAAGGGGTTGAAGTATGGGGGTGGAAGGTAGGCATAGGAGAAGAGTGAAAGAATAAGAGCAAGGGGAGAAGGGAAGTGGAAGGGGGTGAAGAAAGAGTAAGGAAGAGTGGTTTTGGAGGGAGTAGAAGGGGAGGGAAGAGAAAAGCCGCAAGGGAGACATATGAGAGGGCTGAAGGAATAGGAGCAAGGAAAAATGGAAGTGGAAGAGAGTGAATCATGAGGTTTAAGTATGTAGGGTAAAAGAGGTGGAGAATAGGACAAGAAAGAGTGGATACAGAAGGCGTAGAAATAGAAGAGAAGCAACAGCTGGTGTATTAGTTTTCATAAAGGGAGGCTGAGCAAGGGAGGGAGGCAGGGAGGGAGATGAGGGATGAAAGGAGGTAAGTTAAGGGGTCAAGGGAGGAGAAAGACTTAGGGGATAATGCAAGGCAGGAAGGATGTGGAGAAGCCAAGAAGGAAGGAAGTTGGAAAGTCTAAAACAACAAATTTAGCAGACGCGTTAGTCTTCATAACAAGGGAAAAAGAGAGAGCGAGCAAGGGAGGCGGGGGGAGACGAGAGATAAGAAAGGGGGAACGGAGAAAGGACGTGGAGGAGAGAAGGAGAAAGGGTCGTAGAAGGGGCAGGAGAAGGTTGAAGGGGCAGGAGGTCAGTTGGAGAGCTGTCTTTCATAAGGAAGTGTTTGAAAAGGCATTATTGTTTCTGGAAAATGAGACGAGTTCTGTGTGGCAAGGAAAAGGTCGTCATTATTTTTTTCCTGCCGCTGCTTTCCTAATTATCGTCTTTTTGCACTTATTTATTTTTTCCCGTTTAGTTTGTGTTGAAATATTGAAGTTTTCTGCTAGTGGTTTTTATTTATTTATTTATTTATCAGTATATTTTTTTCACTGTAGTTTGGGTTGCGTTGTTTAAGTTTTCTATAATAGTTCTGAATCGTATTTTATTGCCAGTTATTCCTATATTTTTTTGTTTTAGTCAATGTTGAAATATAAGTTTTCTGAAAGTGGTCCTGAATCGTATATTTTATCATTTATTTATATATTTTCAGTCTAGTTTGTGTGTAAATATCTAAGTTCGCTGCACGTCGTTCTGAACCATATTTTCTCTTCTTTTCCAGAGGAGCGAAGAAGCGCAAAAGAGAGGGAAAAAAGATCAGTCGGTCGGCGTGCTGGTCGGTCGGTAGTGGGCGTCCGCGGGGTCAGTCGGCATGGCGTGGCTGGTGAGTTTAAGCAAATATTCTTCCTCCCTGTGCTTGTAGGTCCGCCGCGGGTTCCTTCGTGTTTATCCCAATATACATAATGTTGAATCATGTACGGACGGGCGGACGGACTGACGGGGAGCTGCTGTACGTGTATGTGTGTGTGTGTGTGTGTGTGTGGAGGCAAGAGATGAGGTGGTTGCTTTGGGATATGTTAAGTAGCGCCTCTTCGTCCATTGCTGAGCGGATGTGCGAAGAGTGAATGCAAATTGGTCCGCGTGTGTTTTTGCTTTATCCTGTGTTTACTGTTTTGCGTTCTCGGCGGCGGTATTCAAATGAGGGCTAGGAAAAAACAAATACATATGAGGGAAAGTGTTTGTGTTTGGCTTGAGAGGGGGAGGGAGGGAGGGAGAGGGGAGGCAGGGAGGGGGAAAGGGGAAGGTAGTGAGGGAGGGAGTGGAGGGAAGGCAAGGAGAGAGGGGTCTGAATGAAAGGAAGGAAGGACAGTAGCTGAATTAGGGTGCAACAGGGAGGAGTCGGTGTGAGGCAGGCTCCTAAAACTTTGGGTGAGGTGAGGTGAGAGGAGGCTGGAAGTGAGGCCTTGAGGAGGAGCCGAGTGAGGCCGGGAGAGGGGGTAATGTGAGGGGTGAGGTAGGTACATGATTATAAGAACGAGGTGAGGCAGAATAAAGGAAATATGAGGGAGGCCTGAAGGTGAAAATTAGATATGAAGTGGATATTTTTTATGAGAGACGGATCGAAGGCTACAAAGGAAAACAGGGAAAGATGCAAAAAATAAAAGGGACATCTTCCTCCGCCCCTTCCTCTTCCTTGTCTTCCTTTTCTTCGTCTTCACATTCGTTGTCATCTTTCTTTTTCGCCTACCCCTCTCTCATGGTGGTAGTGGGAGTGGTGGTGGTAGTGATGGTGGTGGTGGTGGTGATGAGTTGGCGTATGTTGCAGTCTATTGTTGGTTATTATTTGTTGTTGTCATACGAGGAAGTGATAGACTTATATGTGATTTTCTGTGTGTGTTTGTGTGAGTGTGTGTGTGTGTGTGTGTGTGTGTGTGTGTGTGTGTGTGTGTGTGTGTGTGTGTGTGTGTGTGTGTATTAACAAATATGATGCAGGAGGAAAAGTGCGCATGTAACACTAGTAAGAACAGTGGCAGCTACGACAGCAGCAATATCAATAACAAAAATAACAACAACACTCACACTCGACCTTGGCCTCAGAATCGCGACGCTTAACTCAAGGTCACGCAATCTCACATCACGTCACAACATCCTTTTCTCCTTCCCTCCAACCTACCCTCCCTCCCTCCCTCCCTCCCTCCTTCACCCTCGCCATCACCCTTCCCTCCCCCACCCTGACCCTTACCCTCCTTCACCCCCACCCACACCCTTCCCTCCCCTTCCTCTCCTTTACCCTCATGCACCCTGGGCCTGAAGAAACACATCAGGACACACCAATATATACATGGCATCACAGGATCGGCTCGTAAGTTCGTGACGCCCAATGACACATTCTCACATGTACGTCGACGACCTTTGAAATCAAGCTCCTCGGCCGCCCCCACAGCCGAGAGCGGGGGCGGGGAGGAGTCAGGCGGAGGTGCGGGGGAGGGCCACTACCGGCTCTCTCCCACAGTTCCCTTGTGACCCGCGGCCTGTTTGGGAGCGTGGACGCGTGTGGTCTAACCCAGGGCCGAGAGAATACAGGGTCCACGCACGCGCACCTTAAGCCGATGAGGGCGGGGCTAGAGCTGTGACGTCACAGAGTGCGGGTTGCTCTCTCCCCTACCCCCTCCCCTCTCTCTCTCTCTCTCTCTCTCTCTCTCTCTCTCTCTCTCTCTCACCTGCGGCCCACAGGGTGCGGGTTGCTCTCTCCCCTACCCCCTACCCCTCTCTCAGGCTTCTCTCTCTCACCTGCAGCATATTACCACACTAATATTGTATGTATTCCAATTCTGACTGACTTTGAGGCTTATGTATTGCGGGTGGCTCTCCCCCACCCCTTCCCTCCCTCAGGCTGGTATCTCTCTATCTCTCACCTGCAGCATAATACCACACTAATCTTGTATGTAATACAGTTCTTGCTGACGACTTTGAGGCTTATGTGTTGCGGTGGCTCTTCTCTCTCTCTCTCTCTCTCTCTCTCTCTCTCTCTCTCTCTCTCTCTCTCTCTCTCTCTCTCTCTCTCTCTCTCTCTCTCTCTCTCTCTCTAAGCAGCAGCATATTACCACACTAATATTGCAAGTAATAAAATTCTTATTGATGACCTTGATACTTTTTTACAGTATATATTATGATAATATGCTGTCAGTTGACATTCTCACTGCACAAAGGATATGAAAGTGGTAGGGGACTAGGGGTCAAATTTAATGATACCACTATCAAAAGTAACAAAACACTGGTGCATACTTCGGAAAAGGCATAATAATATGTTAGGAGCAACATCAGTGCATACTATTACAGTTTCAGTGTCCTTTGGAAAATTTAAAAAAACTATATATTGTGTGTCTATAGCGATTGGTAGTGTTACAACCAGCCACAACACAATGAGGCATCACTAAACGATGCGGGCGGCCTGAACCGGCAGCTGACCATGCAGTAGCGCACATCCCGCCACGGTTGAACCCAGACTGGCCGCGGCAGCCACCTCGGAGGCTCGGACTCTTCCCTGCACGCACCCTGTGACGTCACGACCTGCGCGGCCCGGTGGAGTTTTTGGTGGCTCCTTGCGCGGACCCTGTATTCTCTCGGCCCTGGTCTAACCGAGCACGCGCCGCCGCCTCCGGGACCTCGCGTGCGCTCCTCCTCTGCCTCCTGTGTGTGGGTACCCGCTGTGCGCTCTCTCCTTCCCCGGTGCCTCTTTGCTGCATAATTGTCCTCGCTGACGCTGTGATACTCTGGACGCGTGCACCTGATGTCCGGTGGCAGCTGTTCCTCTGCGCTGGTGTGTGGGTCTCGTTGTGTTGCGGATGTGTGGTAGTGTGTTTGTGTGGTTGCCGTGGTGGTGGTGTGTGTAAGGGATGGTGAGGATACTGTTTGTGTGGGAGTGTGTGTGTTTGTGCTCGTGATGGTGTGTGTGTAGGAGATGGTGAGGGTAATCTTTAGAGCAGGGTGAGAGGAAGAGTACTGTTGAAATTGAAAAAATGAGGATAGTGTTGGTTGTGGTAGTGATGACGGTGGTGGTTGTGTGCTAGTGTGTCTATGGTGGTAGGAATGGTGTATTGAGGGGAATGGTGATGGTACTGTTTAGGTGAGAGTGAGAGAAAGGGTACTGGTGAACCTGAGATTGGTGTTGTTAATGGTAAAGGGAGATAAAAAAGAAGAGGCTGGTGATGGTTGCGAGGGTAAAAGTGTGGATTTGGAGGTTGTGGTGTTTGCGATCATTGTGAGGGATGGATGCTGGAGGGAGAGAGAGGGACGATGGAGGGAAGGATGCTGGAGAGAGAGAGAGAGAGAGAGAGAGAGAGAGAGAGAGAGAGAGAGAGAGAGAGAGAGAGAGAGAGAGAGAGAGAGAGAGAGAGAGAGAGAGAGAGAGAGAGAGAGAGAGAGAGAGAGTGTGTGTGTGTGCCCATTTGCATAGCCACCTTCTATTCGCTGCCTCTACAGACACACACAAGGGCAAGGGCTAAGGGGGATGGGGTCCTTGGTGCTCTCTTCTCTCCTTTTGTTGCCTCCACCTGCTGAAGAATTTTTTGGTCACCCCTTAATTTTTTTCTCCCATCTTTTTTATCTTTCTCTTTATTTTCTTCTTTCATCCTTTATTTTTTTCTCAGTCCCCTTATTTTTTTAGTCACCCCTCTTAAGTATTTTTTTCCTCTCATCCCTATCTTTTTGGTCACCCCGTTTAATTATATTTTTTTCCTCTCACCCCTTATCTTTTTGGTCACCCCCCTTTAATTTTTTTTCGAGTTAATCTACCTGGGTACCTGATTATCGCCTCTCACCTCACGTTCACACCTTCTCACCTTCACGCTCACTAATTAACAGATATACTTTCACTTTTCTCATATTTTCTTTTGTTTTTAGATAGTTTGTCTTGATTAAAAAAGGTAATTGGATTGAATAGAAATAGACTGAAGATATGTAGTGAAAGTGAAGGTGTTTTGTTTCTGCATTGTTTTTTTTTTGTTTTTGTTGTTTTGGGGTGAAAAAAAAGGTTGTTGCTGTTGTTTGTTTTGGGTTTCTTGTAGGTGACTTTGTTTTGCTCTCTCTCTATCTCTCTCTATCTGTCTTTCTCTCTATCTCTTTCTCTCATTTTACCAATACATTATACAAAAAAACAAGGTAGCTCACCCCACACTTTGTTTCACCTTCACAAGCACACCTGTTCTCTCTCCCTCCTCGTTACCTGCCCGCCTCATTGAACCTCACACTCACATATCCTCTCTACACAGCTGTCCACAATATGGCTCGTTTTTTCTTATCACGCCCAATCCTGCTTTTTTTTCTCGCACCTTTACCTGTTCTCCTTTCGCCCCCGCCTGTCCACCTGTCCACGTGTCCCTCTCTGTTGTGTTGATTATTAGGGCGATACACCTGCTCCTTTCTGTAGCTCGCCTGTCACCTGTATCTCAGTTCTTTACCTTTTCGAGGAGGTGATGTTTGGTATCTGTTGTGTTCTCTTTCGCTTTTCTCTTTCATCTCCATTTTTACAGCTTTTTTTTTCCTTTTATCGTTGACTTAATTACTCTCTTTTTCTTGTATTTTTAGCGCCTTTGTTTCTTTTTTTTCTTATTTTCTTTCTTTCTTTTTATAATTGCCAGAACGTTCAAAACTTTTTAGGGATGAATATAATAAAGAATTGACAGAAAGAGTGAAGAAATAAGAAAGTTAGCTACGTGTGTGTGTGTGTGTGTGTGTGTGTGTGTGTGTGTGTGTGTGTGTGTGTGTGTGTGTGTGTGTGTGGTGACGGAGAGCAAGTTACCTACAAGGGCATCGTGGCAGCTAACAGATGAGGAACAGCATCCGAACCGCCTATACGAGCTGCGTGATGCTTCTTCTGCGTGTGTGTGTGTGTGTGTGTGTGTGTGTGTGTGTGTGTGTGTGTGTGTGTGTGTGTGTGTGTGTGTGTGTGTGTGTGTGTGATGGAGTAGGAGTGAACTGTAATGTGTTTGTCTTGTAGAGTGGCTCGGAATGGATGCTGAGGTGTGTTTGAGAGAGAGAGAGAGAGAGAGAGAGAGAGAGAGAGAGAGAGAGAGAGAGAGAGAGAGAGAGAGAGAGAGAGAGAGAGAGAGAGAGAGAGAGAGAGAGAGAGAGAGAGAGAGAGAGAGAGAGAGAGAGAGAGAGAGAGAGAGAGAGAGAGAGAGAGAGAATGCTATTGGGTAGGACTTCATACCATCAACTTTAGACGGAGATAAATTTGTCCTCCTCCTCCTCCTCCTCTTAGCTTTTCTACCTTTCCACGTGTCATAAGATAATATCAACACACACACACACACACACACACACACACACACACACACACACACACCTTTGACCATAGCCGCCGCCACCTGCAGGAATTCAACCCCACTCTATTATCCTTTTATTCCTCAAGTACATTTTTTTTTATTGTTTCTAAAGGTGCTTAGAGGCGCCATCTTTAAAGTCATTGGCGATAAAAATGAACTTGAGGCTCCATTAACATGCTCCTCAGACGCGTCCCAAACGTGTCCTTCATTCGTCTTGTCGGAAAGGGAATGCAATCGAGATGGTTTGTTTCGTTGAATATTCCGCCTTGTTAGTTTTCATTTATTTATCTCTTTCTCTTTCTCGTTTTCTCTCCTGTCTTCCAGCTCGGTCTCTCTCTCTCGTCCGCCTTCTGTGTCTATCCCTTTCTCCCTCCTGCATTGATTTTCTACTATTTATTTTTCTTTCATTCTATCTTTCGTCTTTATCATTGTCTACCGCTTGCTATATTAATTCTTTCTCTGTTTTCACTCTTTCTTTTTCTCCCCACTTTCTTTTCTATTCATTCTTACCTGCCTTCTTTCTTTTCTACCTTCATTTCTTCCCTTCATTGTTTCTTCCATGACTCCTTTACTTCTTTCCTTCCTCCGTTCCTTCCTTCCACCCTTCTTAATTTCCTTTCTCTCATATTTTCTTTCTTTCCTTCCTTTTTTCTTCCCTCTTTTCTTTCATATCCTTTCCCTGCTGAATTTTTGGGTCTCACGGTATTGTCTTCATCCTCCTTTCCTCTCTCCCCCTTACCTATCTTCCTCCTCCTCCTTCGTCTCCTCGTCCACCTCCTCCTCCTCCTCCTCCTCCCGTCGCGGCTAATTGGGGAGGGCGATAAGGATGCAAATTCGTTATCATAAAACAGCGTTGCGTCACCCCTTTGCCGACTACACGACTTTGGTTACGTTTGACCGTGTTGCAAGAGTGTGTTGTTTTCATGTTATGTTTTGTTTTACTTTGTTTTTCTTATATTTTTTTTCTATTTTTGTGTTGTATTTTTTTGAAGGGGGGGATGTGATGTTTTTTGCTGTTTTTTCCTCATTTTATTGTTTCTTCATTTCTTCCTTTATTTCGTTCATATCTTTCTTTTTTTCCTTATTTCATCCCTTTATAATTCTTCCCTCTCTCTTTTTTTTTTTTTTTTGAGGGAGAGATGTTTTATTTGCTGTTCTTTTTCTCCTCTTTTTTCTTCTTTCTCTTCTTCCTCTTGTTGTTCTTTCTTTTTTTATCTTCCTCTCCTTTTTTTTTTTTCCTTGTTGTTTATTTTCTTTAACAATGATCGGTGGTCACTTTCCTCCTTCTCGTCTTTCTCTCCTTCCTTCCTGTACCTGTTTTTGTTCCTGCTTGATCTATGTTTTATTTTTTTTTTCTTGTGTTGTTTGTCTCATTTTCCCTTGTATTGTTTTGTTTGTTTAAATTTTCACGAACACCTACTTTTTTTTTTTTGGTATTCCTTTTTCCTTCTCCGGCTGTTTGTTGTTTTGTCTCACCTTTCTCTTTTTTCTCAACTCATATTTTTTTTGTTATTTTGCTTCTTACTCTGCTCCTCTCTTTCTCTTTTTTCTACTTAATTTTTTTTTTCTTGTCATCAATGTTCTTTTCATCATCTTTCTCTTCCTCATCTTCGCTTTCTTTCCCTCGCTCTTTATCCATATTTTCTATTTTGTTTTAAACCTTTTTTGAGACCTTTCACTGTTAGCTACTTTTATCTTCTCATTTTCTTTTCTTTTCTTTGGCATTCTCTTTTACATAACTTGCAATCGCGTGTTTCAAATTTACTTCGCATTTTTCTCATTCCTCTCCCATTCATTTTCTCCCCTCTTTACTTCCCTTCTTCCTCGTCCTTCATCACACATGGCGCCCCCACCCTTTACTTTCCTCCATTCCTCCTCTGCACACCCATTTCTTATCCTTACCCCCTATCCCCCCTCTACGATGCACCTAACCTTCCTTTCCCATCTTCCCTTTCCTAGCCACCACCCTATCCCATATACTCCGCCCTATCTTCTTACCTACCTTCCCTTTTTCATTCGTCCCTGTCCTTCCTCATTCCTTATCATCCTTTTTTTACCCTTCTTCATCTTTCCCTTCTCCCTTACCTTCGTCTTTCTCAATCCCTCCTCATTTATCTTTTTATCCATCTTACCTTCTTACCTCCATCCTTCTATTTCTCTTTCTCCTATGTATTCACCTCCTCCTCTTAGTTTGCCTCCATTTCTATTCCTTTTCATCTACCTGCCTTCCTACCTCACCTGCTTTTATATATCCGTGCCTCTCCTCTTCCTCTCTCCTTTTCTTTTCATCGTCTTTATCTACCCTCTCATTCCTCCTCTCTCCCTCCTTCATCCCTCTCTTCATCCCTTTCCTTTCTTCCTCACCTCCCTTCTTCTATCTTTCTCTCTCCTCTCTCTTATCTACCTGTATTTCCTTACCGTCAATACCTACCAGCTCATCTCTCCTCTCTACCTCCAGCATCCTTCCCTCCATCGTCCCTCTCTCTAACTCCAGCATCCATCCTCACTTCTCCCTCCCCGGCCTCACCATATAAACCAACACACACACACACACACACACACACACACACACACACACACACACACACACACACACGCAGCGGCTGGTAATGTTTGAGTGGTCCCCGGAGAGAACGTTGTGTTAGCTCTGTGTTTGGGCCCCGAAGTGACGGTCCTCCAGCAAGGGTCAGTGCTCAGCGGTGGGCTGGAGTGCCTCTGGGTCGTGGCGCCGCGGCTGTCTTCCCTCCTGTTTGTCTATACGCCCTCCCCCCACCCCTAGACCCTCAGCTCCCGTCCCAATCTCCTCATCCCCCCCACGTGTTTCCTCAGCAGCCTCCTGACGCTGTGATAAATCGAGGCTTCCCGTTCCTCCGCAAAGACGAGGGTTACATCTTCGGGGAATATTATTTAGCCAGCGAAGTCGTTAGGTTGTTTGCGGGACCTTGGAGAGGGTCAAGAGGTGGAGGAGAGAATGAAGAAGAGGAGGGATGGAGGAAGAGTGATTGGGGAGAGTCAGCGTACTGTTTAATATTGGAACTCGAGCCTCTAGTCCTTGTCCTCAGTGTTTTCCTCGTATTGAGAAGACAAGATGCGTGAGAAAGAAGGAGGAAGAGGAGAGCTGGAGGAATGGAGGAAGAGTGACTGGAGAGACTGCATACTGTTTAATATTAGTATACTCGAGCCTCTAGTACGTGTCCTTAGTGTTTTCCTCGTATTGGGAAGACAAGATGTGAGATGTCTTAGCTAGGAGAAGGAGGAGGAAGAAGAGGAGAGGAGGAGGGATGGAAGAAGAGTGATTGCGTACTGTTTAATATTGGTACTGAACCTTCACTCCTTGTCCCAGTGTTTTCCTCGCATTGAGAAGACAAGATGCAAGATTAACCCAACGTTTAACCCGCGCCGCCCAGTGCAGAGAGAGCCAAAACGTTGTGCCAAGCCATGGTAAATGTTTTGACGTTTACTAATGATAGCGGTGAAGTGCGTTAAGATAGTGAGAGGAGAAGAATCTGTTAGGTGAGGAGAGTTAATAAGAAGAAATGTATTATAGCGAACATAAGGCTTTAGAATCTCTCGTACTGGTTAAAAGAAGTAAAATAAAAAATCTATTATCTTCATGCGTGTGAGAAGACTAGACCGTTTTTGTTGCTGTAATTGCACAGAATGAGAAAAGAATGTTAGGGTTGTTAAAAAAACTATAAAACAAATTGATGCCACCTGAGTCCATCTTACAGGTAAACATACGGGCATCTTCATCAATACGGGGAATCAGTCACTTCTTTGATCATATTAACGTAAACCGCTTAAAACACATTCCGGCCAACAGGTGTGCGGCGCCGAGAAGACCTGTGCCGCCCCTTAAACAGGTGTGGGGGCAGGGCGCGGCCACGTGTTGCCCTGCTGACAAAAAGTTGTAAAACCGACGTCCTTCTGACGTCCACAGCCGCGGACGTTTCTGTATACGACTAGGAGGATGCGGACGAGACCATATCCTGTCCGCAATCATCCAGATCCTTCTAGCGTCCGCATTAGTGGACGATTTTGCATCCGCAGTCGTCTTAATCCTGCCAACGTCCGCAGGTGACCGCATTTATTAATTGTTCAAAATATTAATTAAATAATTATTTACTTACCCAATTATTTTTATTTACTTACCTAATAAATTCTATAAATCCTTTAAATTCTTATTTCCTTTTTTTTTTTTTTTACATGGGGATATTAATTGAGAATCGTGTGAAGACGACGTCCATTCATTTTTATTTTATATATACACACCAGTATGAAAACAGAATGTAATATCTTATTGTACCTGTATAATTTCATGTAGTTCATTACTATCTCAGTGTATATATAAGGTGCGTACGTATACGTACAGCAATTAAAGCAAGTTAATTGGCGTGCGTAACTTTGACAGCTTTATTAACAACTTTCTAATTCTAAACTCTGTTGCAGCCAGCATGCACTACCCTAGCTTGACATACATAATGTATATAGAAAGTTAATTATTTTGCTTGCCTTGGCATAACGTACACATAAGGAACCTAAATATAACTCAATATTAATTGTTCCATATACACTGCATGTTTTATATATATATATATATATATATATATATATATATATATATATATATATATATATATATATATATATATATATATATATATATATATATATATATATATATATATATATATATATATATATATATATATATATATATATATATATATATATATATATATTTTTTTTTACCTTAATGTAGCTTTTACCGTCATCAACAAAATTACAGTCCATGCGATTAGCATATGTTAGTAAAGAAAATAAATAGTAAATGATAGGTGGCGTACATGTATAATAGATTATATAGCAGAAAGAGTTACATATTTTTAAGCTGTTAATTAAGTATGAGAACATGCTTAGTTAGTAAGAAGTAAGGTGGAATTATACTGTGATTACATCGATCACGTAAAGAACTACATCAGGGCAAAAATATATTTTTATTCACTCAGTATCTATATATACTTTGTTATTCAGTGATTGATTCTTCATCGTCCGAGTACTGTTCATCTGTAGCCCTGTCGGTATCATTACCACTGACAGCGGTACGATACTTTCCGCATCGTTGTCGATATAATCGGAGTCACTTTTCCCTCGTCTTGACCAGTCCCATGCCCTGACGTTCCTGGTACGTCCGACGGGACGGTGTGCTTGTGTTTGGTGCTGTCGTTTTCTTGGGTCGCGCCGTGTTACGGAAGCCTGATCTGTCACTTTCTTTCCTTAATGTTCCGATAAATGAGCGTTCACCGTCGACTCGTCGACTTGGCGTTTTATGCTCATTGTCGCCTGAATCATGCGCACAAATTTCGGCATTTCAGACTCCATATTTCTCTTAGATTTGGAGTAGCCCTTCAACAGAAGTGCACCCAGACATCTCTGCGCTAAATAATGTAGGAGTTGGCGGATGCAGGGGGTCAGCCACCTTTTCCTGACTGAGGCTTGGACAACGGGCATAGCTGAACTAATGCCTTCCTCAGTGCCAACCGGTGAGTTCTCATTGGCTCTGTCGATGCATTGCCAAGAAAGTAGTGCCTGTGTTTTGATACGAGCTGCAAATCAATTATGAAGGAAAGTAATTAAAGATGCACCTAAATGAACAACATTTGAAACTAGGAAATATAACTTTATATGTAGCACTTCAGCTAGCAAAACCATTCACACTCAATGCCAGTTAACTGCAGTAACGACAGGAAAACGTACTAAGTTAGATCAGTCTTTGTTGAATATGCAATATTAGGAAGTATTAAATATTTGTTACTCTTAGTGTTACTCTATATATTACATGTAGATACCGCTGAAAAAAAAATGATATAATTATTTATTTAATAGCAAAACCTGACCGAATATATAAAAATACTTACACTGTCGGGTGTGCTAGCAGGAAAACCGAAGTATGTTAGCACTTCATAGGGGTCCTTTGGAAGGACAGGCACAAATCCGGTAGGGAGAGGTGTCTCACCGTCAGTCACCCGCTGCGAAGGTCCTGGAAGTACTGGTTGCAGCTGTTTCTGAAGGTTATCCACAGAAGTTTTCACTTCTCAAATTTTTTGCTTACTTCCTCAAATTTTTGCTTACATGTTTTAGTACGACATTCAAAATTTCTTGTATTTGTTGTGGCAGCTGTTTCTCGGCAGGACCTGAAGAGAAAGGCATATGTCAAGTAGGTGTACTGGATAACTGAAAAAAATTTACAGACTGATTTAATTTTAAGGTAAGTAATCTTTACAAGTTGTTTTCATGGGTCTCCAAAGGCACCTAGGACGTATAGGTCTTGAAGGACATATATAAGAATGAGTATGGGTAATGGTTTTACGTTCGAAGACTTGTACAAAAAAATTAAGTATAAAATAGCCCAAGACTCACTTGTACGTCACTGGGTTCTTCATCAGACGTACTGGGTGTATCTGTTCTAAAGACGTCAATGGCGTCTCGTCTGCCTTCAGCTCTGTTGACATCTTGAGAACTGGCCAGAGGTAATCTGACGACCTCCTCTCGGCCGTAGAACTGGCCATAGGTGATGTGACGACCAGGTCCCTCTCGGTCGGAGAACTGGCCAGGGACGTGATCTGACGACGTCCTCCCTCTCGGGCCGAGAAATGGCCAGAGGTGATCTGACGACCGGCCTCTCGTCTACCTCTGTAGCACCATAAAGCGGGGCCTCCGCATGTATTTTCTTTGCAGTTTCGTGAGCTGTACCAGGCTGTTGGATAATAAGCAAAATGAGAAACATAAACGTAATTAATTACCCTAGAATCTATTTAAGCGAGTCTATTTTTTTCTCGACAAGTAGTCTTCCTGTGTTTTATAGAAAACATATGCTGCTCCTCGTGTACGTGTGTGTGTTGGGGTGAGAGTACATAAATAGGCCATTTGAAAGAAATGCTATAGTGGAAAAAATCACATACTAGTTCTCTCCATTACTAACATCTTTTCAGTTGGACGTACTGCAGTTTTTCTTTAGCAGTTTCTTCTGCATTTGTTTCCATCGTTCTTGCCTTCCTTTTTGTTCCTTATCACATTGCCGCAACATCGCCAAAGCCTGACTTTCGACATTTTCACTTGATACCATTTCGTCGACGACGTGTTGGCACTCCTCATAAGTTTTGTATTGGCCAAAGATGACTCCTGGTTCAGGCAGCCAATGTGGTCCAGGGTTGCTGTCGTTTTTGACGAGTGTGGCGAGTCGTCGGGAAAAAAAAAAAATAGTGAAATAGATTGGGTACCTATGCCAGACTTTATCTATCAGTCTATTTATGTCTCTATCCATCTACACACACACACACACACACACACACACACACACACACGTGTGGGAGGCGGTGGCTGAGTCGTCAAAGTAACGGCCTCGTGTTCAGGAGGACGTGAGTTCAATCCCCGCCCGGTGCCACCAAGCTGGGATTTTTCAGCCGCCGCCGAGTGGCTTAAAACTAACCACATGCTGTCCAGAAGACCACCTATCAACCCGGACTCTAGATTCTAGGATCAAAGATGAGCTCTGGGAGGGCAGCATGAGCCAATGCAAGATGGCGCCACTATAAACACTCGCCTGCGCCAGAACGGCTGGGCGCTGACCATCAGACCTACCGGAGAAGCCTTGGACCGACCATCAGGATCCACTGGAAGAAGTCTACCGGCGAAATAGGCTGCAATTTAAAAAAAAAAAAAAAAAAAACACGATCGCGGAAAATGGAGAGGAATGAGAAATATATTAAGGAATGGTGGAAGAAGGGAGAAAAGGTAAAAGGGGAATAAGAAGAGGCAAGAAATAAAGGAGTAGAAAGGAAAAGGAGTAGTGGAAGGCCAGCTAGAGGTCAGCGGGGGTCACGTGGACACACACACACACACACACACACACACGCACACATGCAGTGTCTATCCTGTGGATTTTGCTGTGACTGCCAATTATGTACGTTATAGCTCTGATAGCTGGTACGTACGTACGTACGTGTGTGTGTGTGTGTGTGTGTGTGTGTGTGTGTGTGTGTGTGTGTGAAGTGAAAATATAATTTTTTATTAAACCTTACTTGCAATCATAATCCTGCGGCGGATACCAGCACACAAATGAACAATCTGCCTCCTTCTTGTTGAAGTCCTGAATTAACTCTTTTTCTTTGCCTTTCAAAGATGACTTCTTAACGATCCATTTTGATAGCACTGTCAGGGTGCTCTGAGGCCGTAGTCTTAGAAAGTCGAAGAGAGAGTATCTAGGCTGTAAGGAAATTAATAATTAATTACCTATTGTAATATGTTGCAACAGGTCTTGTACCAGGACACGGTCAAAGGTATGAATGATAGCAATTAAAGTGTTTGGATAGTGATTGATTTGAAATGTTTTATTTTTAATATTATCAATATTATTATCATTATAGCACAACTGTTGATAAGTGAAAGTGGATAAGTAAAACAGCTAGCATATACTAACCTTCCCCCCAGAACTGGTGCTGGCTACGACGTTATGAGTGCTTGCCAACGGTTTAGATCTGTTGACTACCTCTTTGTCTACCCTGCTGGTACCATGCGACTTTCGTGAAGCTGCACCATCCTGCTGGAAGATTACGTTCGGGGGATGAGTACCTCTATCGATCATAGTATATATAGGCCATAATTATCAAAAGAAATGCTCTATAGTGAAAGAAAGATTCACATTTAGTTTTCACCATTACTCACAGCTGTTTCACTTGTACGTGGACGTGCAGTCTTTTCTGACGTAGCCGATTTTTCAGTATCGGCTTCACGCGTCCTTTCCTTAACTTTCTTTCGATTTGATGAGATCTGTACGGTAGACTGTGCTTTTCTCTTGACAGAGCCATCAGCTGCATGTCGCTTGCCATCATCTGCAGTAGCTTCTTGTTCACAATCACTTCAGAATATTATGTTTGCGACGAGGTATTCGCACTGTTCATAAGTGGTGTATCGACCACGCAGGCGTCCGGGGAGAGGGACCCAATGTTCTCCTCTGTTGCTGTCCACTATGACGAGTTTCCTGATTCGTCTGCAAAGAAAAAAAATCTTAAATGAGACTGACATGCCAGACGTTATATATATATATATATATATATATATATATATATATATATATATATATATATATATATATATATATATATATATATATATATATATATATATATATATATATATATATAGATAGATAGATAGATAGATAGATAGATAGATAGATAGATAGATAGATAGATACTTATCTACCTATCTGTCTACACACACGACACACACGACACACACACATATATACACATATATGCAGTGTTGATGCCATGGTTTTTGCTTTGACTGCCACGTAGCTAGCAAGTGTGTGTGTGTGTGTGTGTGTGTGTGTGTGTGTGTGTGTGTGTGTGTGTGTGTACATAATAATTTATTAATTAAACCTTACGTGTAATCAGAATCCTCTGGCGGCGGATACCAGCATACGTAAGGAGCATCAGCCTCCTCCTTGTTGAAATCTTTAGTTAACTCTTTCTCAGCGGCTGTCAGAGATGACATCGGGACGATCCATTTCGATAGCACTGTCATGCAGCTCCAAGGCCGGTCTCTGAGAAAGTCGAAGACAGCGAATCTCGCCTGTAAGGAACGTGAGTAATTAGGGGATACCACGGTGACGATTCCAATTTTTACCAGGCTGTATTTAGAGCTTAACTCTTATAACCATTGTGTTTCTCATGAGGATTTACATATTCTGGCCAAGTTTCATAACTTTTGGGTCTCTCTCTCTCTCTCTCTCTCTCTCTCTCTCTCTCTCTCTCTCTCTCTCTCTCTCTCTCTCTCTTTCTCCTCTCTCTCTCTCTCTCTCTCTCTCTCTCTCTCTCTCTCTCTCTCTCTCTCTCTCTCTCTCTCTCTCTCTCTCTCTCTCTCTCTCTCTCTCTCTCTCTCTCTCTCTCTCTCTCTCTCTCTCTCTCGTACAGTGTGTGTGTGTGTGTGTGTGTGTGTGTGTGTGTGTGTGTGTGTCCCTCCTCCCTCCTCTCTCTCTCTCTCTGAACATGCTGTCACTTGTCAATCGTCGACGTGAAAAATGCGTATTATATACCCGTCAAGCCGTCATTCGCTGACGTCAGTTACCGAGTGCCTTTCCTAAGGAAAAGAGGTATGTATGAATTATATGCATTATAATTTTGCAAATACTTGATATAAATATAATATATATATATATATATATATATATATATATATATATATATATATATATATATATATATATATATATATATATATATATATATATATATATATATATATATATATATATATTCCAGACCATGCAGCAACAGCATTTCCCAAGTCCTGAGGAGGAGCGAGGAGCTAAGGCGCCTCTATAAAATAATGAAGAAAGTAAACAAACGTTGCAGGCGTGTAGGCCTCAAGGGCTATTTCATTATAAAAGGGGAAAGTTTCCATGATGGACGAACCTGAAATACCTAGAGACAAGAGACCATTCCCCAGAACTGTAAAATAAGATAATAAAAAATGAAATAAAATATTGTTTTATAAAATAAAAAATATGTCGTGTACACACACACACACACACACACAACGTGGACAGAGAGAGAGAGAGAGAGAGAGAGAGAGAGAGAGAGAGAGAGAGAGAGAGAGAGAGAGAGAGAGAGAGAGAGAGAGAGAGAGAGAGAGAGAGAGAGAGAGAGAGAGAGAGAGAGAGAGAAACACCGCACGTCTGAATTTATCTTATGTACCGCTGGTACATTATTATTACTATTATTATTATTATTATGATTACTATTATTATTATTATGATTATTATTATTATTAACATTAGTATAACACAACTGCTGAGAAGGTGGGTAAGTGAAACAGCATATATACTAACCTTCCCACCGGAACTGAAACATTGTGGGTCAGTACGATGTCGTTTCTCGAGTTGTTTTCTCACCTGGACACTTCTTTGGGACCGCTTGGATGACATATTTTCCTGCAGTTGCTTTAATAGACTACAGATATGTAATAGAAATTATATGTAAACACAGATATATGCTTAGGATCAGTTACGCTATAAGGAATATGTAACCCATAGGTTAATCACCAATGTTGGATCAATACTTAACAGATTCTTTGGTCATGCATTGATATAATCACTTTAACTTATTCTATCTCAGATGGTTCAATACATACTAAGAAACATATATACATCTTTGCATGCATACGTTACTAAGAATGAATGCTTTAACTGCAAGTCTCATGATACAATGCATTAAATACTGAAACTTTACAATCTTTATCTGGCCAGCCCTCAAGCCCTTCTAAGTCTATGCGCATAGCACGCCTCAGAGTCTTGACATAAGTAACTGATAATGTTACGTACGATACATTAGTCCGTACTACCTTAAAGCATCCAATTACATCGGATGGCACAGGCTCCTTGAAGAAGGGTTTCGGGTCAAGGTATTTTATAGCATGTACCATTTTACCGGCAGGATCTACTTTAACTATGTCGAAACAGGATTTCGAATCCATATCGACATAACTGTTATTAGGTCTCTTTGTGGCAATGTGCTGGTCTGTTTTTTCCTCCAGATCGCACTTACCCTCATGGCAGGCCTTCTCTCTAAACATCCTCGTTTGAGAGAGACTATGGGTCTATTACCTGATTTTACATGTTTCTTTAATTTCCCCAAATAATTCTCGAATGGCCATGAGCTGACAGCATCCAGTGCTCCAAACTTTTTAGCAGCACGAGGTAGGTGAAGCATGGCGTGGACATTGTACACCATAAATGCTGTGCCATAAAGTTTAATACAGTCTTTCACAAATCCTTGGAGCAGTAATTCCGAAAGGTTCAAGTAATGACTTAAGTTATCATCTACTAGAATACTGCAAGCCACATTGAAGCTACATAAATGCTTGTAGTGCTTTGAGGAGGCCATAAGCCCGTGAAAAGCAATTTTCCTGTATAAAGCAGCAACTGCCTTAACTCGGTGAACTTATACCTCTGTAGTTCAGTTGTTGGCCCTGCTTTCCTGGCGAAACAGTTGGGAATTTGGTTTTGTATGGCTCTTAGTCTGTTGTCCAACATGCTCACCATACTTGGGGACATGCGGCACATAACACGGCCTTCCCCTCCCTTTCTAGGGCCCTCCACATTCCAGCTAATGAGTTTCCTCATTGTACCACCAGCCTGGTGCATAAAATCTATTGGAAAGTCCTCGACCATGTCGAGGGGCAGCATTTCAAAAACTGAATTTCCTTTGTGGTACTGTGGTTGCTGCCGCAGTCTAAAAGATTCGTCTGTTCGTAGATCAATGGAGTTTGTCTGAGTCCAAATAAGTCTTTTTCCATCGTGTACTGCCCAACAAGTACACTGGTCACACCCATAGCTCGCATTAAAGGTAACTACATTTTTGGCGAGAGCTCTCGCTGGGGCGTCACATATTACGTGACCTAATTTAACTTGATATCTTATTCCATCGACCTCAATTCCTGATCGTAGTAGATCTGCAAGGTCTTTTATGGCCTCCTCCAAGTACTCAAGTGTCTGTGGTTTATTTTTAGATACTCCAATTACTGCAGGAAAGACTGCTCTGGTCGAATATTACTTATTTGCATAAGTAAAGGCCAAGCAGCGATACCAGAACTTTTAAATAAAGGTATCCCATCTAAGTTTTGGGAGATAGTAATCTCCTTTAACTGTGATCTTACTTGTAAGGGATACCTTCTTAGTATCGATTTTATTTGGCTTTCGACGCCAAAGTAATAGTACTCTACGCCTGAACGCGTAAAAATGCCATTGCCCATTGCCGCGCCCCCAGCTATACTTGTTAAGGTTCTACAGTCATGGCAGTGTGCAATGATCCTATTCCATATTTAGACAGAGCACGCAATATTCTGTTTGTAGCATCTCGCGTTAACTTACATTCGAAATGAATTGTTCGTAATTCATCCCATAATGTTCCTGGAGCATCTCGTCTGAGTACAGTCACGTCTACACTGTCAGAGTGTTCATCACTATCGGTATAGTCATGCACGATCAGTCCCTCTAGCCTCTCTAGCTTTGAAATACTCTCTTCATCGGAGGTCTCGCAAGGGCCAAGGCCCAACTCGCTGTTTCAAGGACTAGGCCCATGTAGCACATTAGTGACATTACTTATTGCAGAATCAGTCTTGCTGGGGCCATTTAACATGTCAAGGGTTTGGGGAGGTTGTTCCATAGATGCGTCAGATAGAGGTGGGTCGCTGCTGTCTGTAAACTCATGAACACTACTTTTATAATTTCTATAAAATTCTTCTTCGCTTTCTGAGGGCAGCAGCGGATCTCGAATGCCTTCAATTACTGGTATTTTCTCTTGCAATAATTTTCTTCTTTTGCGAGCCCATTGTGCTTTCCTACGATTTCGCTTTTCTCTCGACTTCTCACGCCGACTTTCTATGGGATCCGTGTTATATGATGGCTCGTAGTCATCATCACTGCTGCTGTATGTTATCATTATTAGAATATATTGTGCATTACCTGAATGAACAGTAATGTGCGAAGTGTATTACAATATCTCCAAGCACAAGCAAGCACTCCAAGGATCGTATCACCGCAAACCTGAAACAATAATAATAATAATAATAATAATAATAATAATAATAATAATAATATAAATACTACTACTACTACTACTACTACTACTACTACTACTACTACTACTATACTAATACCAAACCATTCTCGTCCCCTAATATCCGTGAGACAAAAAATGTTATTCATTGCACGTGTTCCGCCAGAGCCTCGCTGTTGACTGGTCAGCAAAACACACACACACACACACACACACACACACAAACCCCAGCTGTAAGGCAGGCAGCTAGGATCGAGAGGACAGCATATTGTTGTATGATGGTAATGATACTACTACTACTACTAGTATACTACTACTACTAGTATACTACTACTACTACTATATATACTAACACAGTGATTGAGACGCGCTTGCGCGCGTGTCAGCCACTGTTACAGAATGAATCAGTTAATGGCGGGAAAGGAAGGAAAGGTTAGGAAAGGTAATGAAAAAATAAATGATAAGTGTAAAAAAAGAGAAAGGTAGGAAAATGTATACGCTTAACTGACGCGCATAACCCCTCCTCCTCCCGTCTCTCTCTCTCTACCATACAGATTCATTTTACTTACTTACCAAAATGTGTTGCCTTGATCAGCAGAATCTGGCACCCCTAACGTATACGCAAGAGTCCACTATATAGAACACAGCGACTTCACAGCCGCGCACACTACGCAGTGCGGTTTGAGATCGACTGAGACACACTGACTCAGTGGATAATTAATAATGGCCTCTGTGGGGCGACAATAGGGCTAGGTTGCTATTTGTATTTTTTAATACCAAATTAGGTACATTTGGTATTGAAAATCCATTTGGTATTGAAGCACCGTGATTGGTATTGGACTTAGATTTGGTATTGAAACGAAAGAAATTTAGTATTGAACTAAAAAAAAAAAGAACACACACACACACACTCACACACACACACACACACACACAGTTCAACCTCCCCAGTAAACAGCTACTAATTAAAAGTTTAATCAATGTCGTTCAGGGTTAATTTTTACCTGTGCACCATCTTTTGGTTTCATCGTCACCCTGCAGCCCCGAAAGGCCAGGATTAGCATTATAAGGCTACAAATAAATAGTCATATTAGTTACGGCCGCGCGGACCAAGTAGCGACCCCCTCTTCCTCCCTCTCATAACATCCGGTTCTCACGCTCCTGTTTCGAGACGTACGTCTTGTATGAGACGCGTACACTGCTGCCTCAGATATGTCACCTATGACACGCCATGCCTCGCCAAAGTCGATCACCACCCCAACAGTATCTTGCTGAATTAAGATGTCAGCTGCGAGAATACTTTCCTGACGTTGTAATGTCGTATGCTTGCACGAGAGAGAGAGATGAGAGATTCATCCCAGATGGCCCCAATTTAATGAGCGAGCGCACACACACACACACACACACACACACACACACACACACACACACACACATCTAGGCAGATAAATAGATAGAAAAATAGATATAGATAAATAGATAGGTATGATTAATAGAAGGATAGGCTGGTAGATGGATCTTGATAAACGCACGCACACACACACACACACACACACACACACACACACACACACACACACACACACACACACACACATACACATTTTTTTTTTTTGACGGTAAGTTGTATATGTAAGTAATTGCTTTTCTGAGAGAGAGAGAGAGAGAGAGAGAGAGAGAGAGAGAGAGAGAGAGAGAGAGAGAGAGAGAGAGAGAGAGAGTAACTTATGACGAAGGGAGAGAAAGGGAGAGTGAAAGTGAGCAAGAGTGAGAGAGAGTCGCTGCCAAGAAATTTGTGATGCCAAGACTTGAGAGATCTCTCTCTCTCTCGCTTCACTCACACACACACACACACACACACACACACACATGAGAGAGAGAGAGAGAGAGAGAGAGAGAGAGAGAGAGAGAGAGAGAGAGAGAGAGAGAGAGAGAGAGAGAGAGAGAGAGAGAGAGAGAGAGAGAGACTTACATAGATTTCCATAGGTGCTCAGACCACACAGACCCTATGGTCCAGGCAAGGTGGTCTGTCCTTAAAACTGAAGTGATACTACATCAAATCAAATCCCAGGAAGAGTTTGTGTTTTTACCTCAGCGAATATAAGGGTGAAGGAAGTGTCGCTCGATCTTGTTTTGAAATGAAACAGTCGTGTTGCACTGGACCACTGAAGGCGGGAGTTTATTCCATTCCCGCGCTGCGACGTTGGTGAAGAAAAATTTAGTACAGTTGGAATTTATTTGTTTACACTTCTCTTTTCTGGCATTTCATCATTTCTCGTTCGAAACGTGTCATCCATCATAAAACATAATTGGATTTGTCCACATTGAAGACGTGAAGTATTTTGAAACCTTCGATCAAATTTCCTTGAAGGCGACATTTCCTGAATGAGAGCAAGTTACGAGATGAGAGCCTTTCCTCGTTAGGTTTATTGCGCAAGGAAGACGGGAGAGAGAGAGAGAGAGAGAGAGAGAGAGAGAGAGAGAGAGAGAGAGAGAGAGAGAGAGAGAGAGAGAGAGAGAGAGAGAGAGAGAGAGAGAGAGAGAGAGAGAGAGAGAGAGAGAGAGAGCAAGCAAGGTATTTACAGGTTCCCTGAATCCCAAGAATGCACAGGGCAGTCGCGACGGTTTGTTTCCTTGATCCAGGGAAGTGCCCAGCGCGCGCGGAGGTCAGTGAGGCGATAAGAACACTTTCCCTGTCTGTCTGTCTGTCTGTCTGTCTGTCTGTGTGCAAGATGAAGATGAGTTGGGAGGGTCGTATCTTTGTATCTGTGTATGTGTCTATATCACATGGAATAGATCAAGATGAGTAGTAGGAGGAAGTTGAGGATGAGGATGATTTGTGTCCTTATCTATGTATCTGTATTTCTGTACGTAAAAGCAAAGATAAAAAACAAAGTGGAAGAAGAGAAAGAGGAGGAGGAGGAGGAGGAGGAGGAAGGGTTGTGTCTGTATCTGTGTCTGTCTTTAAGTAAGAAAAGAGAAGGAGAAGAAAGCAAGGGCTGTTTATAGGGATCGTTTTGCTTTAAAATCTTGCTCTTGGAAGGCAAAGTGGTCATTGAGAGGATCGAGACTCGAGGCTCGAAGAGTAGTAGTGGTGCTGGCAGCCTTTGTGTCCCCTGTGTGTGTGTGTGTGTGTGTTTATCAAGATATATCTGATTAGAATGTATGTCTCTCTCTCTCTCTCTCTCTCTCTCTCTCTCTCTCTCTCTCTCTCTCTGACCGTAGCAGAGAGAGAGATAGAGATAGAGAGAGAGAGAGAGAGAGATAGAGAGAGAGAGATAGAGAGAGAGAGAGAGAGAGAGAGAGAGAGAGAGAGAGAGAGAGAGAGAGAGAGAGTTTATTACCACCACGAGTATCATTATATGTTTAAAAAGTTCCATAAAATTTAATGTTCAGCCATAATAGTAATAATAACAATAATAATAATAATAATAATAATAATAATAATAATAATAATAATAATAATAATGATAATATACAATAGATATCTCTCATCACAAGCAGTTATTCTCTCTCTCTCTCTCTCTCTCTCTCGCTCTCGCTCTCTCTCGCCTTCCCTTCCCTTCCCCCTTATTATCACTGTCTTTATTCCTTCCTTTCTTCTCCTCTCTCCTATTCGATCCACTTCCTTCTCTTCCCTTCCTTTTCATTTCATTCCCTTTTATTATTTTTTCCATTTTTTCTCATAGCCTTTTATTTTTGCTCACCTTCCCTTTCCAATCCCTTCCCTTCCCTTCCCTTTCCTATATTTCCCTTCCCTTCCCTTCCCTTTCCTTTCCTTCCCTATCTTTCCCTTCCCTTCCCTTCTTTTCCCTTTCTTCCTCTTCCCTCCCCATCCCTTCCTTTCCCTTCCCTTCCCTTCCCTTCCCCTTGTATGTGGTGGAGAGAGAGAGAGAGAGAGAGAGAGAGAGAGAGAGAGAGAGAGAGAGAGAGAGAGAGAGAGAGAGAGAGAGAGAGAGAGAGGGGAGGAATGTGTTGACAGCGCTAGTACGTGTACCCGGCCCACAGACAAAAAAAGTGTTTACGGTGCAATCGAAGTAGTAGTAGTAGTAGTAGTAGTAGTAGTAGTAGTAGTAGTAGTAATGATGATGTTGATGATGATGATGATGATGATGATGAAGATGAAGATGATGATGGTACGTGTGCAATTAAGTGTGCCTGAGAGAGAGAGAGAGAGAGAGAGAGAGAGAGAGAGAGAGAGAGAGAGAGAGAGAGAGAGAGAGAGAGAGAGAGAGAGAGAGAGAGAGAGAGAGAGAGAGAGAGAGAGAGAGAGAGAGAGAGAGAGAGAGAGAGAGAGAGAGAGAGGCTCGAGGCGCCATGTACTGAGATATGCTAAGTCGTATATTAAAATTGCATTTATTTATTAAGGCCGCCCCATCACGTATGATTGAATTACTTTTTAACCACATGTAACTCTGCTTGGGAAATACAATGAAATTATTTTCGAGAGTTTTTACTGGTTAGTAAAGATTTTAAATGCGAGCGTAATTATCAGTCAAACCCAGAATAACTTGAGAGATGTTGACCACGCCTCCTATGATCCGCCACTATAAATATCGCGGACGCATGTTCGTGAAGTTAACCAGGTTGGGTCAGTGACGGCAGATCACGCACGTGACTGACCCATCGTGGGACATACTCTGTCTGGTGGGTGCGCCTTGACGTCGGCGACAGAGCTTATCGCAGGGATTGGTTATGCAAGATAATATCTCGCATTATCAGTGCCTGTTGACAAAGCACCCCCAACTTTAATTTTCCAGTAATTAACTGCAGGAGCTTCGATAGACCATGCAGCCGCGCTGATCGACGTCGTGCACTCAGATCATCGAGTCAGATCCATGGTAAGTTATGATTGAAGTGTATAGTGCCATTCAACAAACAAGGTTATATATATATATATATATATATATATATATATATATATATATATATATATATATATATATATATATATATATATATATATATATATATATATACGACCTAAATAGATAGAAAAGTTATCTGGGAGACATGTATACACCTATAGGTGTCCTCATAGGCGGTTATGATCGAGTAACCAGCTAGCTACAGTCCCTACAGTCCTGAGGCGCTGACCTAGCGGGTCGAGTACTCATAAGTGCCTATGAGGGACACCTATAGGCCTACACATGCATCCAAGATAACTTTTTTTTTATATATTCAGGTCCCACTCACCTTGTTTGCTAAGTCTCAATCAGCCCCACGGGCAGCCAGACAATTAACTGTGTTCGTTACAGATCGAGACCGAAGGAAGGCTCGGCCAGCCAGCTGATGGATGGGACCTGACACCGGTGTGTGCATGGTGGGAGAATTAAGTAGGAATAATAATAAGAGCTAGTTGTGGTATATGATACTACTAATAATTTTTTTCTCTTGCTTTTATAGGAGCTGCTGCGGTTTCATGGCGCCATAACTCTCTAAGTGTCATCTATAACAGCTGTACCTCACGTTCAAGAATGGCCCTGCCCTATACTTAAGCAGCCTCGATCGATCATATAGCTACCAGCACAGCACACTACAACACGCCTGCGTGCTGCACTATTATGACTGATAAATAAAAATAAAATGATTGTGCAGTTATCTTTCCTTTTTCCTATTAGAGAGTAAGGAAGAAAATGTGAAAATAAAGTGGAAACCGGAAGACTTGAGATGAAACAAAGAAAGACCTGAGGGAAAAAAATAATTATATAATAAAGGAGTAGGAGCTGGCCAGGTCACGTCAAGGAGGCCCACAACATAATTTCCTCTCCCATCTGCTCTGCCCAGAATCTCTCTCTCTCTGCCCCTTTTTGAAATAAAAAATATTCAGTAGCTACTTTAGGAGAGAGAGAGAGAGAGAGAGAGAGAGAGAGAGAGAGAGAGAGAGAGAGAGAGAGAGAGAGAGAGAGAGAGAGAGAGAGAGAGAGAGAGAGAGAGAGAGAGAGAGAGAGAGAGATAATATTACTAGGAAAAAATAAATGAATACGGGACCCCGAAGAAAGCATGCCTATTGGGGACCTCAGTTTCCACCTGGTGATTCAGAAGGGTGGAGCGGTGAGGCTAATTAGGATCTCCCTATGGACAGTCATTCCTCTGGTACTGTATTGACATTTTAACTTTTCGTTGTTTTAATTATTGGTTCTCCGCCCTGCCCGCCCACCTCTCTGCCCCTAGCTCATCATGCTTCACTCCTCTCACCCCATCTCCTCCCCTATATATACCTCCCTTAGTCCATTCTTCACTCATCACTCTTCAACCATCATAATCCACGAAACACTAAAATAATATACTACGAACATCTCAATTTCTCGCGTGATCGTGTCAGCGCGCGAGAGAGAGAGAGAGAGAGAGAGAGAGAGAGAGAGAGAGAGAGAGAGAGAGAGAGAGAGAGAGAGAGAGAGAGAGAGAGAGAGAGAGAGAGAGAGAGAGAGAGAGAGAGAGAGAGAGAGAGAGAGAGAGAGAGAGAATATTACAAAAAAAAAATAATGACTGCAGTGGCGTTGCTGGGGGGGGGGGCGCGGGGGGGCTGTTTGAAATCGCCCCCCGGGCCCCAAAGTGAGGGGGGCCCCAAAATGCGAAATTTAACCATTGCTGCTATGGCAGGAGGACAAGCTAAATTCAGTGGCCCCAAAATGGTCAAGGGCCCCATTTATATTTGGACCCGAAAGACAAATTTGGGTCTCACTAAAGGGCCCCAATTTTCACATCTTCCCTCTGTTCTTCCTCCAATCACTCTGTTCTTTCTCCCATCACTTTGTTCTACCTCCTATCACTCTGTTCTACCTCCAATTGAACCATTTCACTATGTTCTACCTTCCGGGCCTTCCCTTCACAGTATTCTAATTTCTACCTCCTTCGCTGTTCTACCTCCATTTACTCTGTTCTACCTTCCTTCAATATGTTCTACTTCCTCCCATCACTGTCCTACCTCCTTTCACTCTGTTCTACCTTACCTTCATTCTCTTCTACCTTCCCTCACTCAGTTCTACCTTCCCTTCACTGTTTAACTTATTTCCACTCTGTTCTACCGCCCCAAACTTTGTTAATTCTCCTCCAGTCATGATTCACTCTGTTTTAACTCCCTTCACCTTGATCTATCTCCCTTTACATAATGGAGTCCCTTCCAGCAATATTGATTCATTTAACTCCCTCCACATCATATCGCCATCAGAGTACATTACTAGCTGTTATCCTCATTTTTACCATTTATCATTATGCTTAACTGGATTAAGTGGATCTTCAATTATTCAGTGTGCACCTAGTTTTAAGAAATAAATGTCTGAAATTTGCATTTACAAGTGCCTTTAAATGATTCTACAATTGCTCATATTCTAAAAATTTTCCTGGGTGGGGAGTGGGGCTAACAGCACCCCACTAAACCCTGCAGCTGCTTTGGCTCATTGTGCTCTCTCACCCCATAAGAGGGGCCCCAAATGGGAATGAGCCCCCCGGGCCCCAAAATGTCTAGGAACGCCCCTGAATGACTGGGACCGCGAGGGGTAGATAACGAATGTGTGGGTGTAGAATCCCAGCCAAGATTTTTTTTTTTTTTGTTTTGTTACTTTACTTTTATTAGGCATTATTTGTTTTAGGTTTTAGTGAGTGGGGTAAGGTGAGGGTTGGTTTAATTGTTGATGAGGATGGTGTAGGTGGTGGGGGTAGGGTTGTTGGTGGTGATGGATTTGGTGAGGGTGGTGTTGGCTGCACAAAGATCAAGTTCCCCTGCTTTATTACATAGTAGCCCTTCAGGACTAACCTTCGTCTTCCGTCATTCATTTTTTTCATTTGCCTCACCAGACTATTCAGACTGGTAGCTGGTGAGGGCTCCTTCAGCCTTAACCAACGTTCCATATATGTATATTGAGGAGATCTACGTTACAATTTCTATGCAAAATAGCGAAATGATATTCCATGAGAATTGCTTGCAGATAGACATCCAACCTTACAGCAAGGCAATCAGTCGGAAACTGATGCGCGCGTGTGAACTTGTGAAGCTGTGAACGTCACGCGTATGATACGTACTATGCCGAGGAGGAGGAGGCAAGGAGGGAGGGAGGAGTGTGTGTGTGTGTGTGTGTGTGTGTTCAGTAATGGACATCTTTCAGTTTCTTCCTCCTCCCTCTCACACCCCAACCACCTTTCCCTCCTCGTCACTGCCACCCTCGCCGGCCCTCCACCAGAGCACCACGCTGATTTCATTAGTTTTCTCTCTAGATAGATAGATAGATAGATAGATAGATAGATAGATAGATAGATATTGCATTTATATGGTGGCATTTCTTCTTTAGATGGAATACATGGGGTAAACATATTTATAAAATTATAAATAATTTTTTGTACGTCTGTCATGAAGCGTCGTACCAAATGTTCTTCCTCTCTTAGGTAATGTGGTCAATGGATCTTCCTCTGTCGAACTGTGCCTAGAGCTGCAGCCCAAGGCCCCAGTGGTATGTGTTTTTGTGAATTGCTACTGATGTAAAGTATATGTAATTGATGAAAGAAGTCAATGTTTTATTAGTGTCGTAGGCCACGTATCATATCTCCCATGTAGGTATACAGTTCCCTTTTTTCTCCCTCCTCCTCCTCGCCCTCCTGCTTCCCTTTCTAAATTCTCTCTCAGTCATCCGTCTCTTCCCCTCCCTGACACATATCCTTCATAGACTCTCTTACGAGGCTTACAATAATAAATCACAGTATATCATCAATATATAGTCACCTGTAGACTTTATAATTCAGTGTTACATGAGGAAATGCTTGCACATTCTCAATCAGTAGCCATATGAAAATATAATATATATATATATATATATATATATATATATATATATATATATATATATATATATATATATATATATATATATATATATATATATATATATATATATATATATATATATATATATATATATATATATATATATATATATATATATATATATATATATATATAAAGCATATATAAGGATTAGAATACAAAACATCACTGTAGTTAGTTACCTTGCAAAAGTAGAAAGTGTTGATGAATCTTCTGTTGTGATGGAGGGTGAGGTTTTCATTCTATATACGTACATTCTTGATTTATTGTATTTCTAAAAAATCGTCGACTCGTGCCTTCATCATGCAAGGCTCTTGACACGAACTATAGCGTACGTAAACCAGCATGACTACTTAGAGCGACTTCTTTTGGTGCCTGCTCCTGGAGAGAGAGAGAGAGAGAGAGAGAGATAGAGAGAGAGAGAGAGAGAGAGAGAGAGAGAGAGAGAGAGAGAGAGAGAGAGAGAGAGAGAGAGAGAGAGAGAGAGAGAGAGAGAGAGTGTTGAAACGAAACTAAGATTTGATGAAATTGCAACATAGCCGCGGTAGCTCAGTCGGTATAATGCTCGCTTTCGCCTGGGAAGCTCGAAGTTCGATTCCTTCCTGGTCAGTGTAGGCGGATATATCTGGTAGTCATTTCAGAGCACAATACATCACTGAGCTATATGTACAGCGGCTAATTTTCATAATATCACACAAGATATAAAGCTACATTAGTAATATTGTCCTTTCTATTCTTTCGTTAGGATGACATACCACAAAAACGACTCAAGCCTGTTCATTTGGTGGTAAACTATTTTTGCTCTCTCTTTTTCTTTCTTTATTTTTACATCTTACATATTACAAATGAGTACAACATGTCGATGAGCGGGCAACGGCCCGCCGCTGGGGGAGGGAGTGTCAGGCCACCCTATAGTGGCTGGTCGAGTCACATCACACACACTATAATTCATATACAGAGGGAGGTAACTCTCTCTCTCTCTCTTTGGTAATGAATAATAATGATGTGAAAAAATTCTGATTTACACCATGGACAAAGAACACACACACACACACACACACACACACACACACACACACACACACACACACACACACACACACACACACACACTTCTTTCCTCTAAAATAAAGAACACAAGCTACTCAGAAAACGTAGAAAAGGAATAAACAAAGTACTCCCAAGGGTGCCCTTCGTGGTCAAACTCAGACCTAATTACCTTCCCCTAGTCCCACAGGGCAATCAGACGGGCGAGGGGCCTTTCACAACGCCGTCTCAAAAAAAGAAATGCAAGGATACAAATGCAGGAATTTTTTCGGACAGTAAAAAAAAAAAATAATAATGAATGGGTCCCCCCCACACACACACACACACAAATATCTTTTGAATCTTGCCATGACTTATTAGTCGTTAGAATTGTATGAATAATGAGAGAGAGAGAGAGAGAGAGAGAGAGAGAGAGAGAGAGAGAGAGAGAGAGAGAGAGAGAGAGAGAGAGAGAGAGAGAGAGAGAGAGAGAGAGAGAGAGAGAGAGAGAGAGAGAGAGAGAGAGAGAGAGAGAGAGAGAGAGAGAGAGAGAGAAAGAGGGAGGGGTTCAGCTGCTAAACCCTTGGGAGCAAGGCGAGAAGGTTGAGGTTCCGAGGACTGTCACCAGATGTCAGGACCTCTCATGAGGAATATATTTATTTATCCTTATTTACGTCTCCCTCAAAACGGGCTCGTTTTCTTTAGACCACCTGTCGAACGCACGGAGAGTTACTGGCGCGCTGTAATTTATACGTATTATTAAGTGATTAATAAAGTACTTTAGTAGAGGTAAATATTTTTGGAGGCTGCAGAAACTGATGACGAGTGCGTTGATATGTGTTATATAATGATTTGCGTAAGTGATATTTTTCAAAATTAACTCGCTTAGAGGGAGCATTCAGAATCAAGGCCCGCTGCTAAAGGGTTAATGGCGGCGCAAGAACGACCGTAGTCTTCAAGAGTTGGCCCTATAATTGGGTTACATAGAAAACATGAGTAACTAGAAGGCTATGAGAGGACGATCGATTAATAGGGTGACTGGAACAATGAATTAAGTAACACAATTAATGCATATATATATATATATATATATATATATATATATATATATATATATATATATATATATATATATATATATATATATATATATATATATATATATATATATATATATATATATATATATATATATATATATAAAAGTGCAAATGTGCTGGGGACATATATATACTCGGCATCTATAGCCATCAATATGTTTAATTGTACACGTACGTATAGCTACCTGGAAGCCAGGGGGGTAATACATGCAGTGCTATTAATTAAAAAGGAAAATACTATAAATGAACATCCACTAATTTATGCTATTACACTTGTGATATGAATGAATGAATGTGAATATGATTTGATATATCTATATATCTATCTGTCTATCTATCTATTTGTACAATAAACATCATTTATTAGCTTCTCTAACTTAACCGGTTGTGAAAGAAAACATAAAATGATTGGAACGTGAACGGTCGAAAGGCTTCTTGTACACGTTGTCACCATGGCTCAGTGAGCTAAGGCGCGCTGTTGATCCGCGGAGTCCTCAGGGAAGACGATTCGAATCCCGTTGGGCCCGGTATGTATTAGGTTTAATTAAGTTAGGTTAAGGGTATAGATTTCTATCAACCACGACATGTCAGTCATTCGAGAAGTCTACAGCGCAAAGATCACTGAGTCGTGGTGACAATTTAACAAATTATTTGTAACTCGTCCGCACTAGTCCGTTACGCGGCCTCAAACGGATTTTTGTAACTCGATCGATCATATCGTCCGTACTAGTCCGTTACGCTTACGGCATGTCTGAAAGTTCTGCATGCAATTAATTACTGATGTACATATGTACAATATAATTGGAATTATAAATCAGGCGACTCGCATTTAAAAATTAACAGCATAGGAATAATAAACAGCGAAGCGGACACTTGTGGACCCAAAATAGACGAAATGATACTAGTCCGATACGCGTCCGGCATGTTAGAAACTTCTGCGTACGGGTCCATATTAATTGCAATCATATCTCAGGCGACCAACATTCAAAAATTAAAAGCAAATATCTAACAACAGGAATTTAAACAATCAAAGCGGACACTTGTGGACGCAAAACAGACAAAACGATAAGTCTGCTTCACGTCTATACTCGTCCACTGCCGGCCGGGATAGGAAAGCAAGCCTTGTTTTTAGGCGTGTTATTGGCAGACGAGGTAAACTCTATACCTCGATATAGAAAACCTATAGTGTGCATCGTCAATACGCTACCAAGTTATTCTAAAAGAGAAATGGGACACTGGATTTGTCTGTACTATGAACCGGGCATGGCAGTGTTCCTAGATAGTTATGCTCTCGATCCAAAATTATACTCTGATCATTTCAAATATATTGATTACCCAGGGCTCAGTATGTATAAAAATGCATTTCGACTTCAAAGCACGCGAAGCGATGTGTGCGGGGCTTATGCCATGTACTTTGCCTACAATATTTCTCACATTGGTGTAAGAGAAACTCTTGAAAAAATATGTATGGAGTTTTCCAAGACCGAATATTCGAGGAATGATGAACACGTGATGCGATTCGCTTACAGCAAGTTTATAATGCCCGTATGTCATCAAACATTTAACACGTGTTCATAAAAAGTAAGTATTGACTTATTGATTTTTTCATATTGAATTGTATTACATTCCATGAAACTATTCTAAGCATAAATAATTTTCTAGTTCCTTTATCGGGGGGTGGGGTGGTTGTATACCATGCTTAAATCAGAGGTCTGGCTCCACTCACAGGTCCTCACTCGTCACCGCCACTACCCTGTGCTGCCCCTGCCCCTGCCCTGCCCTGCCCCTGCCCTGTCCTGGGCCCCGAGCAACTTGTCGCATCCTGTCGCCGCACCTCTCGCTACTGCCGCCGCTGCTGCCGCCCGCCTGATTTGGCGGGCAGTCTTTTATGCATGAGCCGGATCGAAACATAAAAGCGTTTTATTCATGTTTCCACAAATCGAATAAATTTTAAGACAATTATTGTGTTTTTTTCATCCGTTTCTTTTTTTTTTTTTTTTGATAAAGGTCATATAAACAAGTCAAACAAACTCAATGTTTATTGGAATTTGGTCAAATTATGATTCCAGATTCATCATGTGCAATTTTATAATATCATAGGCTCCAACATTAGTCCTATATACAGAATATATTTACATATATTTTATATTTAACATCTAAATAGCAGGCAAATTATTACACTATAAACAGTATATACAACATTCACACCAGTCCCTATCTTATAAACAGCTACAATTTATTCTGAAAAGTCTGTATCTACTAGCATATATTCAAGGGGGGATGATGAGAGCATTTGATTTATTTCTTCCTGTTCCGCGGCTTGCATTAACATGTCATCATCTGCCTCTACCCGTTTTATCAAGGGAAAATATTGCTCGACCAGCACATCCCGTTCTCCCCACAATTCATAGGTTTCTTCTTCTAGTTCTCCCATTTCACCGATCTCTTGCCCACCCATTACCTCGGCTAGTCTCGCTTCTGTTATGCCTCTTTCATCGCCTTCCTCCAAATTTTCTTCGTTTGACAGTGTCATGATCTGGGCTACCTCCTCCTCCTGCTCTTCCTCCTCTATCCCTATAGAATTATCGGGATGACCGTAAGCTCATGACCCAAGGTGCTAATGTAGTATCTTTTGTCCTCAACTACAGATATCCCTCTCTTGGGATATTTTACTGTACTCATTCGTCCATTGCGCACTGTGAATCCCTGATAGTCAAAGGTAAATGTTTGCTTCTGGAATAGGGCGTCTTTGTATCGCTGATGAGCAATTTTCTTCTTTATGAACTTTGGAACGCCCTTAGCTGAACTCAACCGGTCACCGTCTGCCAAGAGGATGGAGTAGCACTTTGGTTTTACACCTACAAATTCTGAGATGGTTCTTTCCCCCACTTCAGACTTGAGAAATCCAAGCTTTCCTTTGTTGTCTGTGCTGTACAAGGAATGTGAGGGGCTAAAGTTACTTGTGTCTATATAGCTTTTGAAGGGTTCCTGCGAGTACTCTGTTAATAGATCAGGAGTTTCAATTTCTGTTATTAAGGAATCAGTGTCGCAATACACTAGTTTCGCCCGATCTCCGTAATGAGCCTTCAACACATTGTAATAGAAATCATATATATATATAGCCAATGTAGTTTGGATGATTCACCCGTGAATATTTCCTATGGCGAGTTACAACTACATGACCATCATTGAGAGGTACAACGCGTTTAAAGTAAGGACTTCGGGCCAGCTGCAAAAACTTTTCGCGGTTGGTGACAATATCTATGTCTTCACTATATTTGGCCACGTTCATCAGGAATCGACCAAAAATGCTGTTTGAAATACACTTGATTGCATTTTTCTTGATAGGGCAAGTAGCACTTTTGCGGGCTTCTATGTTATCCTGAATGAAGTCCGCAAGAAAGTGCTTTTGCTTAAACGTATAAATAGCATACACTTTTTTAACAACCAGGCCTAGTCGAATAAGTAGTTTAAGGAGGGGCAGAGCAAATAGCATTTTCTCCTGAGCAGCATGTGTTCCAATCAGTTTTATGTTCTTACACGGTGCTGGACGGTTTTCTTCTTCATACCATTCGCGTGTGACTGACGATATATCTCTGTTGGTGATATTGTGTCTTCTGATGATCAGTGGGAGGTCATCCGTTTTCTCAACGACTTCACGTGAGACAGCCTCAGTATCGCACAGAATGAGATATCCAAAATCGCCATCGGTTGCTTGATTGACCAAGCCCCCGCTCAAAAACGACTGCATTTCTGTCTCATCTAGTTTTATCATATCCCCACATGGCAACTTCTCTTGCATTACAGTGGGATAAAGACTGTTGAAGTCAAGATATGAAAGGAAAGTGCTTCTATCATGTTTTGGATTAAACTGAGGGTTCGTGTAGATGTTATTGGCGCGTACAAAACGACGCACAACACTTGTGTAGCCCCCACGCACATTTGTTTGAATGAAATGATATATGTCTGGGCTACTAAGCACCTCTAATTCCTGCTGTGTTTTTAGCAGAAAGGAGTCATAGGCAAATCCTGGCAGGCTAACATAATTTACAATATCCAACCTCCACTGGGTTTTCAAAATACCTCTCCACTCTAGGAAGACATCACATAGAAGACCAACATCCACTTTTACATAAAGCAACAAATAGTCCTTCAGGCTCTGACACCCAGCTACTTTCCAAACATTCTGAGCATGTTTATAATCACTTTCGGAAAGTTCTGCTTCTTGAAGCGAATTGAAATTTTTTTCGCGGGATGGAAGACGTGTCTCAGAAAGTCGTTCCATCGAATCCATATAGTCATAACAAAACACCTGCTTTCCCTTGATCAATAATGGCAACGCAGGTGCTGGCACATCTTTCAACATCTGTTGTGTGCATATGGGTTCGTTCCCATTACTGATGAATTGGTTCGCTAAAGCCGCGAGCGAACCAGACATAAAGGCATACGAGTCAATAAATCTCAAGTCATTTATGATGACTTCATGGTATTTGTGAACTGAACGTTTTGGTCTTAGTTTGATTTTCAAGTCAGGTATCGTTAATTCACGCAGGATTAACGACATGTCGTAATTAGCATTATGTGCAATGAGAGTGAGCTGCAATTTGTGATTTTTCGTTTGAAGGTTGCATCTATTACAATAAGCTCCAATGTAATTGTTTCCTGATTTTTCATGGTCATGATGTTTTACTCCTTTACCTTTTAAAAAACCCTGTTTGCAGAGAAGACAGTGAGTTTGCTCATTGTGACGTGTCGTATCTTCATCGGTCATGTTGATTTTATTGTAGCCTTTAGAAAATTTCAACTTTTTCCAGGCACACTGCATTGTATGAATAAAATGGTTTGCAGCATTACTTCCACAATAGGATCCGCTTTGTACTGTTTCTCCGTTTCTATTCACTATAATGTAAGCATACGCTATGGCAAAGTGATGTCTCTTTACACATCCAGACACATTCGAAGAAGGCTGTACGAGAATACTCTCAAAGTCATAGAATGCTAAATAAGATGGCTCATATGCCTTAGCATGATTAATAAACTTCACAGTAGAACCCGCGGGTGGGAATCTTAGTCTTGTGATCATCGTTGGGCAAATTAGCACATGTTCAGCAAGCGTTGTCTTGTTCTCACAGGCGCACAGGCAGATATCGCAAAACATTTTTTCCCGCGACGTTGGCAGGTAAACAGGTTCATGTATGCGTCAAAGTCTTGGATAAGAGCTAGGTGTCTGTTCCCCAACAACAGACAATGAACAACTTCTTGATCTTTGAGCCCCTTTCTGACTAGAGTTAGTTCGCCTTTTTTGTCTTCAACGTTGTCTAGACAGTAAACGCTAATACTTATGTTGTTTAATCTTTCAAGCCGACCGAGGTCTTCCCAGGATACCGGGGTTGGAATGTTACCCGTATTAATAGAGGCCAAGCAAGCATTCTCCCATTGCCTGCCCGATGGAACTACATTTCTTGACTTTAGATAGCGATAAGATGTTAGAACTTGGAAAACACAGTCCGTGGGTCCCGAAGGGTTGAGAACTTGTGTTTTCCCTGGAACACCCTTAGGATAGGGCACATACTCTCCAATACTATTGTGCAGCATTATAAGAGAGAAGGAAAATTTTACGCTAACTATTTCATCTAACGTAAATCCACTGCCCTCTTCGTCCGACATGTCATGTTCAAACCGATTAACAAAATATTCGGATAGTTCACGTACATATGAATCTATATCGTCATAGCTAATTACCTGCATATGACTTCTCATATACATATCTCTATATTGAACTCCACCGTCGGGGTCTTCTCTGACTAAACGCAGATGCATGTCAACGTACACTTTAAAAGAAGGAGGTCTAACCTGCTGGCAGCCTTGGAATACAGACTCTACTGCCTCGCGAAGACGGCCAGTGTTGTTGTTGAAATATGATGCAATGTCGCCGTTGTCTGCTGGTGGGACGGGCACGTCGATCGTTGTTAAGGCCCCGTTGAAATGTTGGCTTATTTCACCTGGTGTTGGTGAGGGTGTTGTTGTCGGCCGTCCCGGGTTATAACCGCTGGGTCCTGGCTGTGGAGAACTGTTTGGATGGGAGAATCCCTCACGACGGGCTTGCTTTTTCCTGCAGGTGTCTGAAGAAAGGTAAAATAATATTAGAGAGAAATAGTGAAATTACAATTTTTTTTCCTTAGAACAGACGTGTGCGCAATAAAAAACGTAGAAACTTACCGTTTGTTCCTATATTCGCTTGTTTTCGTTTTCGTCCACTACCGATCGCTGAAGAGGAGGGCCAATGGCTGAGCCTACCAGACCCGCCTTCTTCGGAGATAGTCCTTAAGGAATACGAAACACAAATGAAATTTTTTGAACCCCTCTATCCCGCACATATTTTACTGTGACACTTAAAATACAATATGGAAAATGTGTCTCTTGTAAAACACATTTTAACAATATTGCATTTCAGAAGATATTAGGTTTTGACCTACCTTTGGTTTTGACTGGCTTCGTCGCTGAGACCCGCCCGTGGAGAACAACTTCCAATATCGCTGGGGTCTGGTTGAGAGAAACCGACATCTGATCGATCAGAGCTAGTCGACGACGTCTCTTCTGAAAAAAGATAGAAAGACTAAAGTCGATATTGACCATGCTGCCCAGCTCTCTACCTCCCTCCCGTCATCCACATCTGCTACTGTTTTTTATGACAATCATATAAAGTAACGCAAACATTTAAGTACTTACCATTGTTTCTAGTAGATATATCTTTCGATCCAGTCCCAAGGCCCTCTGGAAGGCAGGCCGCCCTATGAGCTGCGAGTGCGGACAACGGGAAGTAATTACACCATGAACATTTGATACAGGGGTGTACAGGGGTCCTCATGTTTACGGGAAACAAGAACAGGAGACCTCTTGACCCGAGACCGCCTTGAGAGCCTGTGAAGTGCTCGTTGGCTTGACGTCCATAAATACCCTTCGACATTGTGTGTTCGTTTGTACATGTGTGTGTGTGTGTGTGTGTGTGTGTGTGTGTGTGTGTGTGTGTGTGTGTGTGTGTGTGTTCCTCAGGTCAGTCCTTAATGACCCGAGGTTTATTGTAATGACTTGAATCATTAAGGCTTCCGAAGACCAGAAGGCGTGGCCTCAGATACATGGAGATGTCATCGAAACATTTTTTTCCGTGATTTTTATCTCGCATGAACAGATGTGTGTGTGTGTGTGTGTGTGTGTGTGTGTGTGTGTGTGTGTGTGTGTGTGTGTGTGTGTGTGTGTGTGTGTGTGTGTGTGTGTAAGTAAGTAAATATTTATTGCCTTTAAAATATAAGAATATTGTTATATAAACATAACATAAAACATGGCAATGGCACAGCCTGTCAAGCCGAAGCTTCCCGACAGACATGGAATTATATTATTTTATTTAATGTTTACATTGGCACAAAATTGGTACCTAATATATTATTAACTAACGTATAGAACAATAAGAATAATTATAATAATATGTTGCTGAGAATAACAATAACAATATCAATTATAATAATAATAATAATAATAATAATAATAATAATAATAATAATAATAATAATGAACATTACACTTGTGAAACTAAGTTCATACCACACACTACAATTGATTACTACTTTGACAATTATATAAATAAGTTTTCACAGATTTTTTTTAAAATGGATAAATTTATATGATTGAGAAGAGTCTTAATATGTAGAGGCAATGAATTCCACATTTGGGGACCTGAGTATAATATACTGTGCTTAAAGAGAGAAGTTCTGAACTGTGGACATATGAGATTGATATCATTACCTCGAATGTTGTATGATGTGTGTACCAGTCTGAAAGGTTGACCTCCACAATACTGTGTAAGGCACTTGTAAATGCTTAACAATAAAAAATATTTATGAATATTTGGAAAACTAAGAAAATTTTGTGTATTAATTATATTTCGTGTTGACTCAAACCTACTCATATAAAATATACACCTAAAAATTTTATTTTGAGCTACTGATATTTTCTTAATGAAGGACTGCCAAGTACAGGCCCAGACTGATACACAATAGGTGAGATGGGGATAACAAAGTGTGTAATAAATACTAGTGAGGGATTCAGGTGTGAGATTATTGCGGACTCTGTATAACATACCGCACATCCTTGCTAATTTATTTGTGACAAATGAAATATGTTGATTCCAATTCATATTCTCATCTATGTAAACACCCAAAAATTTTGTGAAATTTACTCTGTCTAATGTGTTTCCCTCTATGTTTATAGGAGGAATGTTATATTGTAATGAACGATTTTGAAAAAATATGTAATTAGTTTTTGCAATATTCAGACTCAATTCATTAATTTTAGTCCAATAATTATTGTTTTCTAGTTATGTAACTAAATTTATATGAAGATCGTTAATGTTTACATTATTTAATAAAAGATTTGTATCGTCAGCATAAATCGTATATTTGAATTTAGAACTTACATTAACAATGTCGTTTATATAGATGAGAAAGAGTATCGGTCCTAATATTGACCCCTGCGGTACACCCTTGTTGATTGCCCTAAAAGAAGAATACGTGGCGTTGCAATATACAGCTTGTGACCTATTGGTTAAATAACTTTCAAATAGTTTTAAGGGAATACCTCTAACGCCATAGTGACTTAGCTTACTCAATAAAATTTTGTGATTCAATGTATCGAATGCCTTAGATAAATCTAAAAATATTCCAATTAAATAATGTTTCTTTTCTAAATACTGATATACATTAGATATGAACTGTAAAATAGCTGTTTCTGTGGAACGACCTGCCCTAAACCCATGCTGGTAGTCTGTGAGTAGATTATTGTTTTCAAAAAAATTTACAAGACGGGAAGTAATAACTTTTTCAAAAACCTTGCTAAATGCTGGAAGTATTGAAATAGGTCTATAGTTTTTAATATCGGATCTACTGCCTGATTTAAGTAGTGGTACAACTTTGGCTTTTTTAAGTGCATCCGGAAATATTCCAGTTTTTAACATCAGATTCACTATGTGTGTTAATGGAATGGATATATTATTAGCTGTGCGTTTCAAAACAATTGGGGAAATATCATCAAATCCGGAGGAAGAAGTTTTAAATGCCGTAATATATTTTTCAATTTCTAAGTTTGTGGCAGGAAATAAATACATAGAAAAATTGGGAGAGTTGTGTAAATAATTTAAAAATTCATTACCTACAGTTTCTGCTGCTTGCTGACTTGCTTTCAAAAAATGTTCATTAAATTTATCTGGAATGTTATAACAAATTGATCGTAGCTCAATTTCACTGTTTTTACCATCTGTAGATCTACCTAATAAGTTATTTATTGACTTCCAGTGAGACTTAGGGTTGCCTTGGCTAGCTAATAGTTGGTCTTGGTGATACTTCTTCTTTGCTTCTTTTAAAAGTGATGTTAGTCTATTTCTGAAAGTCCTATATTGCTCTCGAAAAGTTAAAGGCCATTTATATGCTAGTTTTTCAAGTCTATGTTTTTCTCTAATGCTCTTCTTTAATGCTGGAGTAATGTGTGGACTGCGATTATTTTTGTTACTAACTTTAATTGTTTTCTTAGGGAAGCAATTATCATAATTTGTTTTGAAATTGTTGTAAAATAGATTATAGGAGTTGTTAGGACATGTACAGTTTATGACATCAGACCAATCTGTGTGAGAAAGTGCAGCACTAAATGTGTCTAAAGCTTCCTGGGTGAACGTTCTTTTCGTTATGAATGTGGGAGGAGATGGAATATTATTACATTTAAATAAAGATATCACTGGAAAATGATCAGTAATATCAGTTTTGATTACATAATTTCCTACGTTGTTCTCAACACATGTGGACCAAATGTGATCTATAAGGGTGGCGGATGTGGCCGTAACTCGTGTTGGCAGGGTTGTCAGTGGAAACAGGGAATAACTATACATTAAATTCATAAGGTCCTGAATGTTACCGTCATTATTATGTAATAAATTCATATTTAAATCTCCAAAAATAAATATTTCACTAGGATTTTTGTCTTTTGCAGTAGTTAAAATTTCATTGAGAACATTAAGAAAATTATTCACATTACCTTGAGGAGGTCTATATATAATTATATATATAAATATTTTAACATTTAATTTTTCTTCCACTGACACACTCTCTTTTTATGTTTACTTTCTACTGAATTCAATTACTTTATGACATTTGTACCTGTTCGAGACGTAAACAGCCACCCCCCACCATACCTGTTCCTGTTATTTGAGAACATTTCATATGCTGTCAGAGAATACAATGTAGAAATGCCTGTCGTCGAGCCTGGTTTCAGTGAAACCAAGCACGTCATAAATTACATTGTCAGACAGTACAGTGTCTTTGAAATATTGGAAATTGGTGGATATGGATCTTCATACATAATGTTAATAAAAATCACTATTGTTACAAAGAGAAGATAGATTATCAAGAAAATATATTCAGATTTAGGAAGTTAGTGTTTCTAGATCTTATATAAAACTGATTGACATCGATATCATTGTTATAATTGTTATCTTGCACATTTAAGGGATCAAAGCTTTCATAAAATTCTTGCCTGAATATTTCATCGAAATTAAAACATCCATCAAATCTTCATCAGCATTTATTAAAAGGAAACATGTAGTTATCTAGCGTAGTAGTAGTAGCAGAAGTAACAACAGTAGGTAGTAGTAGTAGTAGTAGTAGTAGTAGTAGTAATAGTAATAGTAAGTAGTAGTAGTAGTAGTAGTAGCAGTAGCAGTAGTAGTAGTAGTAGTAGCAGTAGCAGTAGCAGTAGTAGTAATAGCAGTAGTAGTAGTAGCAGTAGTAGTAGTAATAGTAGTAGTAGTAGTAGTAATAAAAGTAGTAGTAAAAGTAGTAGTAGTAAAAGTAGTAGTAGTAAAAGTAGTAGTAGTAGTAGTAGTAGTAGTAGTGATAGCAGTAATGGTAGTAGTAGTAGCAGTAATAGAAGCACCAACAGTAGTAGAAGTAGTAGTAGTAGTAGTAGTAGTAGTAGTAGTAAGCAATAGTAGCAATAAGTAATATCAAGAGGTAGTAGTAATTGTATTGGTAGTAGTAAATTAATGGTTGAAGAAATATAGTTGAAGTAGAGGTAATGGTAGTCCTGAAGTGTTAAGTAAAGGTCACAGGAGTGACAATTGGTTGCACAATAACAATAAACTATTTTGGGTGACATGAATGAAAACAAGAGTACTGATATCATGCTAGTGAAATCGAAGTTGAAGAATGTTGAGTGACTTTACTTATCTACTTCTTCCTGCGTTCTCTCAGATTCTTCTGGGTACGTCCACCCATTATGTCCATTCCTCCTCCCATTTGAACACCTGTCTCAGTCGACATCCCGTCAGCACCAGCATGAGGCAGCAACGAGGAGGCACCGCCAGCACCACCACTAGGCACCTTCGGCAGAGCACCAGTCAGGGAAGTAGCAGTCTTCGAAGCACTAGTCTGGGAGTCTCCAGTCGCAGCAGAACTTACGCCTCCAGTGGTCCCAGTCCCAGCACTGTGGGCCGCCCCGCCCCCGCCAGAGCTGCAAGGAGTCGGACCAGCGCCTCGATGTGTCGGGTCAGCTGCGATGGTTGAGAATGATGATTGTTGGCCAGTTTTTTCTTTGATGATCAGTCGCGTGTGACGGAAGTACGCGATTTTACCTTCATCTCTCGCTTTCTTCAGTAGAGGTAGTTGCTTCATCTTGATTTCTTGAGAGGCAGGGCAGAGATCTTCACTGATGTAGATGCCGGTTCCTTTGAGTTTCTTTGCATTCCTAATGACTGTTTCTCGGTCGCTGTACTTCTCAAACCGTACAACGACTGGCCGGGGGCGGGATGGGTTGATGGTCCCACCCTGTGAGCACGTTCGAGACTCACAGGGGGAAGCTCTAGATTATCGTTGATCATCTTTGATACTTTGGTGCTTGTGTTCTCCCATGTTTCACCCGCTTGTTCTTGGAGGCCAGTGATCCGTAGATTATTGCGTCTACTATAGTCCTCGTTGTAGTTGAGTCGCTGTACCGTCTCCGAGACTTTGGATTCAAGTCCTTCAATAATCACTTGTTTCTCATTTAGCGTTTTCTGAAGCACTTTGATGTTGTTCTTTAAGTCCACAATTTCGGCCTGTGAGAATTCTAGACTTTTGATCAGATCAGTCACTGTACCTTCAACCAACTCTGTACGCTTATTGAGCTGTTCCACCACCAAGTCCATGGCGGAACGAAAGGCCCGTTCTTGAGAGTCCAGGAGCACTTTCACTGCCTCAAGATCCATGACTGGTGGCTGAGGCAGAGTTGGAGGAATTGGAAGGCACGTCTGATCGCTGCAAAGGTGTGCAAAGGTGTGTGTGTGTGTGTGTGTGTGTGTGTGTGTGTGTGTGTGTGTGTGTGTGTGTGTGTGTGTGTGTGTGTGTGTGTATGCATGTGCGTGTGCGCGCAAGCATGTGTGTTCCTCGGGTCAGTCCTTAATAACCTGAGGTTTATTGTAATGACTTGAATCATTAAGACTTCAATAGGCGTGGCCTCAGATACATGGAGATGTCATCGATCCATTTTTTCCGCGATTTTATCTCGTAAGACCAGATGTGTGTGTGTGTGTGTGTGTGTGTGTGTGTGTGTGTGTGTGTGTGTGTGTGTGTGTGTGTGTGTGTGTGTGTGTGTGTGCGTGTGTGTGTGTATGCGTCAGTGGGAAGGAGGGAAAGATAAGACGCCGGAAACAGGTGCGCGGGGCACATTCCAGCCTGGTCATTAACCTAATGTCTTTAACCTTTTTCCGTGATTGTAATATTGGGGTCACTCGAGATCTCGATCTTACTTGTGTGAGTGTGTGTGTGTGTGTGTGTGTGTGTGTGTGTGTGTGTGTGTGTGTGTGTGTGTGTGTGTGTGTGTGTGTGTGTGTGTGTGTGTGTGTGTGTGTGTGTGTGTGTGTGTGTGTATGGGAAGAAAGATAAGTCACCGGGAACAGGTGCGCGTGACGTATTCCAGCCTGGTCATTAACCTAATGTCTTTAACCTTTTTCTGTGATTATAATCTTGTGGTCACTCGAGCTCACGATTTTATCTTAACTCTTCAAGTACCCTCCGCTGACCCCCCCTCTCGTGGTCATTCGAGGGTCCAAGATCTTATCTTAACCCTTCAAGCACCCTTCTCCGTCACCCCCCACCCCCTCCCTACTGGGCACCTTACTCCCGTCACCCTCTCGCTTCCGTACGCTAGTCCGAGAGAGGGTGAGGGGGGGGGGGTGAAAAGGTAAAAGAGATGGGGGGGGGGTCCAGATACCCCCTCTTCCGTAACCCCCCCGCTGACCGCTGAACCCCCCAACCCCCACTTCCAGTCCCCCCCACTTCCAATTACCCCCACTTCATTAACCCCTCCTCTGACCCCCCCAACCCCCACTTCCAATTACCCCCACTTCCGTACATTTGTTACTACTGCCACCTCCCAACGCCTTAACCTCCCTACAGGGTCATATTAGTGCAGTCCAGCCTTTCAGCAGCACAGGAATAACGCCTTCATGCCTCTCTGCAGCACATGACACCTTCTGATTCCCTAGCACGAAGCCAGTGAGTGCCACCTTCCTACAGGGTCAGATTAGTGCAGTCCAGCCTTTCACTAGCATACTTATAACACCTACAAGACTTTCTGCAGCACATGACACCTTCTGATTCCCTAGCACTGAGCCAGAGAGTGCCACATTCCTACGCCTTCACCTTCCTACAGGTTCAGAATAGTGCAGTCCAGCCTTTCACTAGCATAGTTATAACACCTCCAAGCCTCTCTGCAGCACATGACATCTTCTGACTCCCTAACACTGAGCCAGAGAGTGCCACCATCCTACAGTTGCGCATTCCAACAGGGTCAAATTAGTGCAGTCCAGCCTTTCACTAGCATAGCTATAACACCTCCAAGCCTCTCTGCAGCACAGGACACCTTCTGATTCCATAACACTAAGCCAGAGAGTGCCACCCTTCTATAGGGTCAGATAAGTGCATTCCAACCGTTCACTAGCATAGTTATAACACCTCAGAGCCTCTATGCAGCACATGACAACTGCTGATTCCTTTCCACTGAGCCAGAAAGTGCAATCTTCCTATAGGGTCAGATTAGTGCAGTCCAACCTTTCACTAGACTAGTTAAAATACCTCCAAGCCTCTCTGCAGCACATGACACCTTTTGATTCCCTAGCACTGAGCCTTACAGTGCCACCTTCCTATAGGGTCATATTAGTGCAGTTCAGCCTTCCACTAGCATAGTTATAACACCTCCAAGTTACTCTATAGCACATGACATCTTCTGATTCCCCTGCACTGAGCAAGAGACTGAAACCTTCCTATAACTACACCTTTCTGCAGGGTCAGAGTAGTGCAGTCCAGGTTTTCACTAGCATAGTTATAACACCTCGAATCCTTTATGCAGCACATGGCACTTTCTGATTCCCTATCACTGAGCCTGAGAGTTACACCTTCATACACCTTCACCTTCCTACGGGGTCAGATTAGTGCAGTCCAGCCTTTCACTAGCATAATTATAACATCTGCAAACCTCTCTGCAGCACATGACACCTTCTGATTCCCTAGTACTGAGTGAGAGAGTGCCACCTTCCTACACCTTCACCTTCCAACAGGGTCAGATTAGTCCAGTCCAGGCTATTAGTACCATTGTTAAAACTCTTCAAAGCCTCTCTGCAGCACATGACACCTTCTGATTCCCTAGCACTGAGCTTGAGAGTGCCAACTTCCTACACTTTCACCTTCCTACAGGGACAAATTAGTGCAGTCCAGCCTTTCACTAGCATATTTGTAACAATTCCAAGCTCCTCTGCAGCACAAGACACCTTCTGATTTCCCAGCACAGATGCAGAGTGCCACCTTCTAACACCTTCACCTTCTTTAAGGGTCAGATTAGTTCAGTCTAGCCTTTCACTAACATAGTTATTACACCTCCAGGCCTTTCTGCAGCACATGACACCTCTTGATTCCCTAGCCTTGACCTTGAGAGTGGTGCCTTCCTGCTGGATCAGATTTGTGCAGTCCAGCATTTTACTAGCATAGTTATAACACCTCTAAGATTCTCTGAAGCACATGAAAACCTTCTGATTCCTTAGAATTGAGCCAGAGAGTGCCACCTTCTTAAACCTTCACCTTCCTACAGGGTCTGATTAGTGCAGTCCAGCTTCTGAGTAGCATTGTTATAACACCTCCAAGCCTTTCTGCAGCACTAGGCAGCTTCAGACTCTCTAGCACTGAGCCAGAGAGTGCCACCTTCCTACATTGTCAAATTACTGCTGTCCAGCCTTTCACTAACGTAGTTATAACACCTCCAATCCTCTCCGCAGCACATGACACATTCTGATTCCGTAGCACATAGCTTGAGTTTGCCACCTGCCTACAGGGTCAGACTAGTGCAGTCCAGCCTTTCACTAGCATAGTTATAACACCTCCAAGCATCTCTGCAGAACATGACACCTTCTGATTTTCTAGGACTGAGCCGGTGAGTGCCACCTTCCTACACCTTCACCTCCCTACATAATCAGGTTACTGGAGTCCAGCATTTCACTAGCATAGTTATAACATCCCCAAGCCTCTCTGCAGCACATGACACCTTCTGATTCCCTAACATATAACCAGAGAGTGCCACCTTCCTACACCTACACCTTCCTACAGGGTCAGATTAGTGCAGTCCTGCCTTTCACTAGCATCGTTATAACACCTCCAAGCCTCGCTGCAGCACATGACACCTTCTGATTCCCTAGCACTGACCTTGAGAGTGCCATCTTCCTACACCTTCTCCTTCCTACAGGGTCAGATTAGTGCGGTCCTGCCTTTCACTAGCATCGTTATAACACCTCCAAGCCCCTCTACAGCACATGGCACCTTCTGATTCCTTAGCACTGAGCCAGAGAGTGCCACCTTCTTACAGGTTAGATTAGTGTTGTCCAGCCTTTCACTATCATATTTATATAACTTCCAAGCCTCTCTGCAGCACATGACACCTTCTGATTCCCTAGCACTGACCTTGAGAGTGCCATCTTCCTACACCTTCTCCTTCCTAAGGGGTCAGATTAGTACAGTCCAGCGTTTCACTAGCATAGTTATAAAACTTCCAAGCTACTCTGTAGCACATGACACCTTCTGATTCACTAGCCCTGAGCCAGAGAGTGCCACCTTCTTACAGGTTAGATTAGTGTTGTCCAGCCTTTCACTATCATATTTATATCACTTCCAAGCCTCTCTGCAGCACATGACACCTTCTGATTCCCTAACCCTGTGCCAGAGAGTGCCACTTTCCTAAACCTTCAGCTTCTTACAGGGTCAGATTAGTTCAGTCAAGCCTCTCATTAGCATGTTATAACACCTCCGAGCCTTTCTGCAGCACATGCCACCTTCTGATTCCCTAGCACTGACCTTGAGAGTGCCATCTTCCTACACCTTCTCCTTCCTAAGGGGTCAGATTAGTGCAGTCCAGCGTTTCACTAGCATAGTTATAAAACTTCCAAGCTACTCTGTAGCACATGACACCTTCTGATTCCCTAGCACTGAGATTGACCTTTCTACACCTGCACCTTCCTACAGGGTCAGATTAGTGCAGTCCATCCTTTCACTAATATAATTATAATACTTCCAAGCCGCTCTGCAGCACATGACACCTTCTGATTCCCTAGCACTGAACCAGAGAGTGCCACCTTCCTACAGGGACAAAATAGTGCAGTCCAGCCTTTCACTAGCCTAGTTTAAACACCTCTCAAGCCTCTCTGTAGCACATGACACCTTCTGATTCCTTAGCACGTACAGAGCCAGATAGTGCCAACTTACTAGACCTTCACCTTCCTACAACCTCAGAAAAGTGCAGTCCAGCCTTTCACTAGCATAGTTATATCACCTCCAAGCCTCCCTGCCGCACATGACACATTCTAATTTCCTAGCACAGTGCTTGGCAGTGCCACCTTCCTACATCTTCACTTTCGTACAGGGTCAGATTAGTACAGTCCAGCCTCTCAGCAGCATAATTATAACACCTCCAAGTCTCTCTGCAGCACATGACACATTCTGATTCCCTAGCACTAAGCCAGAGAGTCCCACCTTCCTACACCTTCACCTTCGTCAGATTAGTGCAGTCCAGCCTTTCACTAGCATAGCTGTAACACCTCCAAGCCTCTCTGCAGCATATACGACCTTTTGATTCCCTTTGAGCCAAAGAGTGCCACCTTCCTAGATAGCCAGATTAGTGCAGTCCAGTCGTTCACTATCATAGTTATAACACCTCTAAGCCTCTCTGCAGCACATGACACCTTCAGATTCCCTATCACTGAGCTTGAGAGTGCCACTTTTCTACAGGGTTAGATTAGTGCAGTCCAGCATTTCACTAGCATAGATATAACACCTCCAAGCCTCTCTGCAGCACATGGCACTGAGCCAGAGACTGCCACTTTCCTACACCTTCACCTTTTTACAGGGTCAGAATAGTGCAGTCTAGCCAATCACTAGCATAGTTATAACACCTCCAAGCCTCATTGCAGCACATGGCACCTTCTTTTTCCTGAGCATTGAGCCAGAGAGTGCCACATTCCTACAGGTCAGATTAGTGCTGTCCAGCCTTTCACTAGCATAGGTATAACACATACAAGCCTCTCTGCAGCACATGACACCTTCTGATTCCCTATGAATGAGCCAGATAGTGCCACCTTTCTACAGTGTCAGATTACTGCAGTCCAGCTGTTGTATAGTCATTACACCTCAGCGGCACCGAAGCACTGAGCAGCTCTTCGGAACAGCAATCCGAGGATACATGTACTGCCAAGGCCCGAGGATCGGACATTCCCTGTCTGGCCTCTTTATAGAATACATCGCAACCCCCGCTCCTTCGTGTGTGTCATTCACTCCTCAACACGTGGCGACGAGGATGGGATTCTGAAGGAATCAAGTGAAACCCTGAGGACGAGAATGGGAGCAATAATTGGAGCGGTGGAGCAGTACTCAGAGGGAGAAGATTTCGAGGCCTATACAGAAAGGTTCGAAGAGTTCCTGGAGGTCAGTAATATCACCGAGGAGAATCGGAAACGGGCGTTGCTCCTGACTGTCTGCGGCCCGACGGTGTATCAATTACTGAGGAACCTGTGCGCCCTGGGGAATACCTCTGAGAGGACACTGAAGGAATTGATTCGTCTCGCTACCCAGCACTATGCGCCCAAAGTTTCAGTGGTGGTGGAAAGGTTCAAATTCAACTCTGAAAATCAAAGGGAAACCCTGATAATCAGCAGTTACGTGGCAGAACTGAAGAGGAAAGCTTCCAACTGCAGCTTTGGGGCAAACTTAACAGAGCAGCTTCGAGAAAGATTCGTCGGTGGAGTGTCGAGCGAACGGATCCGGCGGAGGTTGTTACGAGAGGGCGACGACTTAACTTGGGACAAAGCGTGCAAACTGGCATTATCGATGGAGGCAGCAACCACGGAGGCGAAGGTGCTGGGAGGGGAGCACAAAGAAGCCCAGGTGAACAGAGTGGAGCCGCCGCGAACGAAGCCCGGGGACCAGAAAGAACCAACGAGCAGGTGGGACAAGGCCAGGTTGCAAAACAAGTACTTGCCTCGTGAGGGGGCACGTAGTAGTGTAGCTTGTAATCGGTGTGGCAGTAGTTACCACAAGGCAACGGAGTGCCCATTTAAGGATAGGGAATGCTTCAGGTGCAGTCGTAAAGGCCACACCAGGCGAATGTAATGTGTCCACGGCGAGGCAGAGTAAATAGCGTGGATGATGAGGAGCAAGAGATTAGTGATGAGGAAGAGAGGGTGGAGGTGTTTGGTATTTTACAGCTGTCTGGACAACAGCGGAGAACCCGGAAAACCCCACCACTGACTGTAGACGTGAGCGTGCAGGGCACAGAGATACGCACGGAGGTGGACACGGGAGCGAGCAGCACGGTCATCAGCGAGGAGGAGTGGAACAGGCTACGCAGCAAACCAAGACTTGAAGCCTCCAACAGGCGGTTAGTCACATACACAGGTGAGGCACTTCAGGTACGAGGAGTAGCCATGCTGGAGGTCAAGTTTAAAAATCAAGTAGAAACTCTGCTGTTAAAGGTAGTGAAAGGAACAGGGCCCTCGCTCTTGGGTCGTGACTGGCTACTGGTGATTCAGCTGGACTGGAAGGAGATGGTAGGCAAACTTGGAGTTGCGGAGAAGAATGGGGATAAACTTACCACAATCCTACACAAGCACAGTGAGGTCTTTTCACAGCCTTTAGGGCACATGCCGATCAAAGCACACCTGCGTCTCAAGAAAGAAGCACGACCGGTGCGGAAGAAAGCGCGACCAGGGCCACACGCCCTTTACCCACTCGTGGACCAGGAGCTGGAGAGGTGGATTAAGGAAGGTATTACCGAGCCCGTGGAGACTGACAACAACAGTGGCTAGGCGACACCGTTGGTGGTAGTGCCCAAAGTAGATGGCAAAGTAAGGCTGGCGGCTGACTACAGAGTGACGGTAAATCCCCAGGTGGATATAGTTAAGCACCCCTTACCCTCCCCGGTAGAGTTGTTTGCAAGGATAAAAGGGAAGAGGTTTGCAAAGTTAGATTTGAGAGATGCTTATCTACAGATGGAGTTAAGTGAGGAATCAAAAGACCTAACAACTGTAGCTACGCATAGAGGATTGTTGAGGATGAACAGATTGCCCTTTGGTTTAGCTTTCTGTGGGGACATTTTCCAGGCGGCGATGGACAGAATATTAGAAGTGTGTGTGGCATACTTAGACGACTTGCTGGTGATGGAAACGAAAACAGAAGACCTTATTAAAACTTTGGACAAAGTGCTGGGGAGACTAAAAGATAATGAGATTCGGCTCAAAAGGTCAAAGTGTGAATTCAATTTGCAGGAGGTGCACGGAGCTGAAACCCATACCAGAGAAGACCGAAGCAATAAGAAGGATGCCGAACTAGAGTGATGTACCGACACTCCGGAGCGTATTGGGAGCGGTGGGTACTAGTCCCGGCTGTTGCCACACCTCGCCACTACGTTGTCGCCATTGTATGAGCTACTCAAGAAGGGAGTTAAGTGGCGATGGACCAAGGAATGTGAAGAGGCGATGGCAAGGGTAAGACAGACGTTGGCCAGCAACCCAGTATTGGTGAGATACGATCCACAATTACCGGTCAAACTGATAACAGACGCGAGCGAAGTAGGAGTCGGAGCGGCGCTAATGCAAGTCTTTCCAGGAGACATAGAAAGGCCGGTGGCGTATGCGCCAGGAATACTGACACAAACAGAGCAGAAATATCCCATCGTAGAAAAGGAAGCGGTGGCAGTTTCTTACGGTATTAGGAAATTTCATCAGTATTGCTATGGGAGGAAATTTACCCTTGTCACTGATAACAAAGCACTTTCCAGAATATTGAACCCCAGCAGAGAGATGCCGCCGTTGGGGTCAGCGCAGATGCAGCGATACGCCCTTCAACTAGCGGCCTACAGCTACGATGTGGAGGTAAGACCCTCTGCAGACATGAGGGTCGCCGACACCTTGTCCAGACTACCGCTCCCGGGCATCGTCGACAAAGGAGCAGAAAGAATAGAGAGGGAAGCCATGACAAGTAACGTGTTATATATGGACGAGGGGCATTCAGTGACAGCAAGAGAAGTGTCAGCGGCAACGCGGCGTGACAGAGTCCTGGGAAAGGTGCTGGCGGCAGTAAGGTCAGACGGATTGCCGGAGGAGGCAACAGCAGAGGTAAGCAGTTACAAGTCTCGGATGGAGGAACTCTCGACAGAGGGGGATTGCTTAATGTGGGGAGGCAGAGTATTGATACCGGCGTCCCTGCAAGACAAGGTGAAAAAGGATCTGCATGTGGGGCACTCAGGATGCGTGAGGATGAACCAGCTGGCTCGACGATGTGTGTGGCGGCCGGTCTCGACAAGGAGCTGGAGGAAATGGCGAGAGCGTGTCCAGGATGTGCGGAGAAGCGGGCAGCACCACTACAGTCAGCGGTCCACCCATGGGAGAGAACATGAGGCAGAGGCTCCATGCAGATTTTGCGGAGCCAATTATGGGAACAACGCTTCTCATAGTAGTGGATAGCTACTCAAAGTGGATAGAGGCAGTACCAATGAAATCCACGACGACGGCTCGAACTCTACATGAACTGAGTGTACTGTTTAGCAGGTTTAGTCTACCCCTACAGCTATGCACAGACAATGGCCCGCAGTTTACGTCGGAAGAGATGGCATCTTTCGTCAAGCAGAATGGAATCCGGCACATCAGAGTGGAGCCATACCACCCGGCGAGTAACGGACTGGCGGAGAGAGCGGTGAGCACTGTGAAGGAAGGAATAAAGGCAATGATGGGGGGCTGCAAGTCGGGGGAAAGGAGCCTGTTTAAATTTCTGTTAAACTATCGTTCTACTCCACACAGCACAACAGGGAAAACACCGGCGGAAATGCTGATGGGCAGGAATATACGCTCAAAACTAGACCCACTTCTGCCCGACGAAGAGACCGCGATGGAGAGCAGGCAAGACCAACAGATGACGGGGAAAAGGGTAAGAACATTCTGAAAAAAATGACATAGTTTGGGCAAGAAGCTATGTGGGACCGAAATGGCGGAGAGGGAGAATAATAGCCAAGACGGGACCACTGTCCTACGAAGCAGATGTTGGAGGAAATACCTTGTGGTCCCGCCACGCGGATCAAATAATTTTGGTAAGCAGTGACAGGCCTGCCCAGGATAAAATTAACGGAGAATCCCCATTGTCAGCAGGTGACGACCAAGTGCCCTAGAGAGGTAACAAGAAGGCACGGACATAGACACCCCAGCCGCTGAGACGGGGAGACGGCTGAGCGGCGAGGGGACGATGGGGACACGGAGGCACGCAGCGGGGCAGCGGTGGATATACAGCATCCCCAACTAGTAGACAGAAGACCATACAGACAACCACGACCGGGAACAGAGGGGAGGGCGTCAACCAAACCGGGAGAGGCGGCAGCAGAACCGCCGACAGGGGCAGGACAAACGCGACGGCCGGTGGGATCAACAGGACATACACCCGGGGAAAAATAATTTCTGCCGAGACGAGGCGACGATCGGCACGACAAAGGAAGCCGCCTGGCAGATATCAAGCAACTATTTAAATGGTGACGGCAGTGAAGGGGAGTTTTGGTGACGGGAGATGGTGGTGGATATTTAGGGATAACATAAAACTTTAGTAGGAGGGTGAGGTGCTGTAGAGCCATTACCTTCAGCGGCCCCGAAGCACTGAGCAGCGCTTCGGAACAATCTGAGTATACATGTACTGCCAAGGCTCGAGGATCGGACATTCCCTGCCTGGCCTCTTTATAGAATGCACCGCAATCCCTGCTCCTCGTGTGTGCCATTCACCTCAACACCAGCATCTCACTAACATAGTTATAACACCTCCAAGCCTCTCTGCTGCATATGACACCTGATTCCCTAACACTGAACTTGAGAGTGCCACCTTCCTATCCCTTTAACTTTCTACAGGGTCAGAATAGTGCAGTCCTGCCTTTCACTAGCATAGTTATAACACCTCTTAGCCTCTCTGCAGTACATGACACCTTATGATTCCCTAGCACTGAGCCAGAGAGTACCACTTTCTTACAGGTTAGATTATTGCAGTCCAGCCTTCCACTATCATATTTATAACACCTCTAAGCCTCTCTGCAGCACATGACACCTTATGATTCCCTAACACTAAGCCAGAGAGTGCCACCTTCCTAAACCTTCACCTTCCTACAGGGTCAGACTGGTTCAGTCCAGCCTCTCACTGGCATTGTTATAACACCGCCAAGCCTTTCTGCAGCACATGAAACCTTCTGATTCCCTAGCACTGAGCCAGAGAGTGCCACCTTCATACACCTACTCCTTCCTAAGGTGTCAGATTAATGCAATCCAGCCTTTCACTAGCATAGTTATAACACCTCCAAGCTTCTCTGAAGCACATGACACCTTCTAATTCCCTTGCACTGACCTTGAGAGAGCCACCTTCCTACACCTTCACCTTCCTACAGGGTCAGATTAGTGTAGTCCAGCCTTTCACTAGCAAAGTTGTAACACCTCCAAGACTCTCTGCAGCACATGATACCTTCACCTTCCTACAGGAACAGATTAGTGCAGTCCAACCTTTCACTAGCATAGTTAAAACACCTTTAAGCCCTCGCAATGAGCCAGAAAGTGCCACCTTCCTACAGGGTCAGATTAGTGCAGTCCAGATTCTCACTAGCATAGTTATCAAACCTCCAAGCCTCTCTGCAGCACATACGACCTTTTGATTCCCTAGCACTGAGCCAAAGAGTGCCACCTCCCTACAACTTCACCTTCCTAGTGGGCCAGATTAGTGCAGTCCAGTCGTTCACTATCATAGTTATAACACCTCTAAGCCTCTCTGCAGCACACGACACATTTTGATTCCCTAGCACTGAGCCAGAGAGTGCCACCTTCCTACACCTACGTCTTCCTACAGGGTCAGATTAGTGCAGTCCAGCCTTTCACTAGCATTGTTATAACAACTCCAAGCCTCGCTGCAGCACATGACATCTGATTCCCTAGCACTGAGCCAGATAGTGCGACCTTTCTACAGTGTCAGATTACTGCAATCCAGTCTTTCACTAGCATAGCTATAACAACTCCAAGCCTCTCTGCAGCACATGACTCCTTCTGATTCCATTGAACTCAGCCAGAGAGTGCCACCTTCCTACATCTCCACCTTCCTACATGGTCAGATTAGTGTAGTCCATCCTTTCACTAGCATTTATATAATACCTCCAATCCTCTCTGCTGCATATAATACCTGATTCTCTAATACTGAGCTTGAGAGTGCCACCCTCATACAGGTCAGATTAGTGCAGTCCAGCCTTTCACTAGCATAGTTATAACACCTCCAAGCCTCTATTCAGCACATGGAACCTTCTGATTCACTAGTGTGGGTAGGCGGTGGCCGAAATGGTAGCGTACTGGGCCCACATTCACCGCGTGATGGACGACGCGGGTTCGAATCCAAAAGCTACCACTCGGATTATTCAGTCACCGCCGAGTGGCTTAAAACTACCCACATGCTGTCCTGAAAACCACCCATAAACCCGGACTCAAGAGGAAGCCGTCCAAGCGAATCAAGAACGAGTTCCGGGGGCAGCATGAGCCAATGCAAGATGGCAACACTGTAAACACTCGCCTGCGCCAGAACGGGCTGGGCAGACCATCAGGCCCCACCTGGAAGAAGCCTTGGGCCGACCATCAGGCCCCACCAGGAAGATGCCTACCGGCGCAGCAGGCAGCGACGTAAAAAAAAAAAAAAAAAAAAACTGAGCTTGATGGTGCCACTCTCCTACAGGGTCAGACTAGTGCAATCCAGCATTTCACTATCATTGTTATAACACCTCCAAGGCTCTCTGCAGCACAAGACAGCTTTTGAATCTCTAGCACTGAGCCAGTGAGTGCCACCTTCATTCAATGTCAAATTAGTGCTGTCCAGCTTTTCACTAGCATAGTTATAACAACTCCAAGCCTCTCTGCAGCACATGGCACCTTCTGACTCCCTAGCGCAGACCCAGAGAGTGCCACATTCCTACACCTTCATCTTCCTACATTGCCAGATTAATGCAGTCCAGCATTTTACTAGCACTGGGGAGGCGGTAACTGAAAGGATAGCATTACACCCCAGCGTTCAAGAGCTCCAGGATGGACGTGGGCTTGAATCAGCCGCCGCACAGCTAAGGATTTTCAGTCACCGCCGAGTGGCTTAAGACTACACACCGACTGGCCTGACGACCACCTATCAACCAGGGCTCTAGATAACCTCGCCAAAGGGAGGCTTAAATATGAGTTCCGGGGGACAGCATCAGTCAACACAAGATAGTGCAACTATAAACACTCGCCTGCGCCAGAATGAGCTGGGCAGACCATCAGGCCCCACCGGGAAGAAGCTTACCGGAGCAATAAAAATAATTATAACACCTCCAAGCCTCTCTGCAGCACATGACACCTGATTCCCTAGCACTGAGCCAGAAAGTGCCACCTTCCTACACCTTTACTTTCCTACAGGGTCAGATAAGTGCAGTCCAGCCTTTCATTAGCATAGTTATGACACCTCCAAGCCTCTATGTAGCACATGACACCTTCTGATTTCCTAGCACAGAGCTTCACAGTGCCACCTTCCGACACCTGCACCTTCCTTCAGGATCAGATTGGTGCAGTCCAGCCTTCACCAGCATAATTATAACACTTCCAAGGCCCTCTGCAGCACTTGACACTTTCGGATGCCCGACCACTGAGCTTGAAAGTACCACCTTCCTACACCTTCACCTTCCTACAGGGTCAGATTAGTGTAGTCCAGCCTTTCAGTAGTATAGTTATAACACCTCCAAGCCTTTCTGCAGTACATGACACCTTTTGATTCCCTAGCACTGAGCCAGAGAGTGCCACCTTCGTATAGGGTCAGATTAGTGCAGTCTAGATTTTCATTACCATAGTTATAACACCTCCAAGCCTTTTTGCAGTACATGACAACTTTTGATTCCCCAGCACTAGCGCAGAGAGTGCAACCTTCGTACAGGGACAGATAAGTGCAGTCCAGCCTTTCACTAGCATAGTTATAACACCTTCAAGCCTCTCTGCACCACATGCCACCTTCTGATTCCATAAAACTGAGCCAAAGAGTGCCACCTTCCAACACTTTCACCTTCCTACATGGTAAGATTAGTGCAGTCTCGCCTTTCACTAGAATAGTTATAACACTCCAAGCCTTTCTGCAGCACATGACACCTGATTCCATAGTACTGTGCTTGAGAGTGCCACCTTCCTAAACCTTCACATTCCTTCAGTGACAGATTAGTGTAGTCAAGTCTTTCACTAACATAGTTATAAGACCTCTAAGCCTCTCTGCAGCACATGACATCTTCTGTTTCCTTATCACTGAGCCAGAGAGGGCCACCTTCCTGCACCTTAACCTTCCTCCAGGGTCAGATTAGTGCAGTCCAGCCTTTCGCTAGCATAGTTATAACACCTCGAATCATCTCTACACCACATGACACCTTTTGATTCACTAGCCCTGAGCCAGAGAGTGCCACCTTCTTACAGGTTAGATTAGTGTTGTCCAGCCTCTCACTATCATATTTATATCACTTCCAAGCCTCTCTGCAGCACATGACACCTTCTGATTCCCTAGCACTGACCTTGAGAGTGCCATCTTCCTACACCTTCTCCTTCCTACAGGGTCAGATTAGTGCGGTCCTGCCTTTCACTAGCATCGTTATAACACCTCCAAGCCCCTCTGCAGCACATGGCACCTTCTGATTCCTTAGCACTGAGCCAGAGAGTGCCACCTTCTTACAGGATAGATTAGTGTTGTCCAGCCTTTCACTATCATATTTATATCACTTCCAAGCCTCTGCAGCACATGCCACCTTCTGATTCCCTAGCACTGACCTTGAGAGTGCCATCTTCCTACACCTTCTCCTTCCTAAGGGGTCAGATTAGTGCAGTCCAGCGTTTCACTAGCATAGTTATAAAACTTCCAAGCTACTCTGTAGCACATGACACCTTCTGATTCCCTAGCACTGAGATTGACCTTTCTACACCTGCACCTTCCTACAGGGTCAGATTAGTGCAGTCCATCCTTTCACTAATATAGTTATAACACTTCCTAGCCTCAATGCAGCACATGACACCTTCTGATTCCCTAGCACTGAACCAGAGAGTGCCACCTTCCTACAGGGACAAAATAGTGCAGTCCAGCCTTTCACTAGCCTAGTTTAAACACCTCTCAAGCCTCTCTGTAGCACATGACACCTTCTGATTCCTTAGCACGTACAGAGCCAGATAGTGCCAACTTACTAGACCTTCACCTTCCTACAACCTCAGAAAAGTGCAGTCCAGCCTTTCACTAGCATAGTTATATCACCTCCAAGCCTCCCTGCCGCACATGACACATTCTAATTTCCTAGCACAGTGCTTGGCAGTGCCACCTTCCTACATCTTCACTTTCGTACAGGGTCAGATTAGTACAGTCCAGCCTCTCAGCAGCATAATTATAACACCTCCAAGTCTCTCTGCAGCACATGACACATTCTGATTCCCTAGCACTAAGCCAGAGAGTCCCACCTTCCTACACCTTCACCTTCGTCAGATTAGTGCAGTCCAGCCTTTCACTAGCATAGCTGTAACACCTCCAAGCCTCTCTGCAGCATATACGACCTTTTGATTCCCTTTGAGCCAAAGAGTGCCACCTTCCTAGATAGCCAGATTAGTGCAGTCCAGTCGTTCACTATCATAGTTATAACACCTCTAAGCCTCTCTGCAGCACATGACACCTTCAGATTCCCTATCACTGAGCTTGAGAGTGCCACTTTTCTACAGGGTTAGATTAGTGCAGTCCAGCATTTCACTAGCATAGATATAACACCTCCAAGCCTCTCTGCAGCACATGGCACTGAGCCAGAGACTGCCACTTTCCTACACCTTCACCTTTTACAGGGTCAGAATAGTGCAGTCTAGCCAATCACTAGCATAGTTATAACACCTCCAAGCCTCATTGCAGCACATGGCACCTTCTTTTTCCTGAGCATTGAGCCAGAGAGTGCCACATTCCTACAGGTCAGATTAGTGTTGTCCAGCCTTTCACTAGCATAGGTATAACACATACAAGCCTCTCTGCAGCACATGACACCTTCTGATTCCCTATGAATGAGCCAGATAGTGCCACCTTTCTACAGTGTCAGATTACTGCAGTCCAGCTGTTGTATAGTCATTACACCTCAGCGGCACCGAAGCACTGAGCAGCTCTTCGAACAGCAATCCGAGGATACATGTACTGCCAAGGCCCGAGGATCGGACATTCCCTGTCTGGCCTCTTTATAGAATACATCGCAACCCCCGCTCCTTCGTGTGTGTCATTCACTCCTCAACACGTGGCGACGAGGATGGGATTCTGAAGGAATCAAGTGAAACCCCGAGGACGAGAATGGGAGCAATAATTGAAGCGGTGGAGCAGTACTCAGAGGGAGAAGATTTCGAGGCCTATACAGAAAGGTTCGAAGAGTTCCTGGAGGTCAGTAATATCACCGAGGAGAATCGGAAACGGGCGTTGTTCCTGACTGTCTGCGGCCCGACGGTGTATCAATTACTGAGGAACCTGTGCGCCCTGGGGAAACCCTCTGAGAGGACACTGAAGGAATTGATTCGTCTCGCTACTCAGCACTATGCGCCCAAAGTTTCAGTGGTGGTGGAAAGGTTCAAATTCAACTCTGAAAATCAAATGGAAACCCTGATAATCAGCAGTTACGTGGCAGAACTGAAGAGGAAAGCTTCCAACTGCAGCTTTGGGGCAAACTTAACAGAGCAGCTTCGAGAAAGATTCGTCGGTGGAGTGTCGAGCGAACGGATCCGGCGGAGGTTGTTACGAGAGGGCGACGACTTAACTTGGGACAAAGCGTGCAAACTGGCATTATCGATGGAGGCAGCAACCACGGAGGCGAAGGTACTGGGAGGGGAGCACAAAGAAGCCCAGGTGAACAGAGTGGAGCCGCCGCGAACGAAGCCCGGGGACCAGAAAGAACCAACGAGCAGGTGGGACAAGGCCAGGTTGCAAAACAAGTACTTGCCTCGTGAGGGGGCACGTAGTAGTGTAACTTGTAATCGGTGTGGCAGTAGTTACCACAAGGCAACGGAGTGCCCATTTAAGGATAGGGAATGCTTCAGGTGCAGTCGTAAAGGCCACACCAGGCGAATGTAATGTGTCCACGGCGAGGCAGAGTAAATAGCGTGGATGATGAGGAGCAAGAGATTAGTGATGAGGAAGAGAGGGTGGAGGTGTTTGGTATTTTACAGCTGCCTGGACAACAGCCTGGATAACACCTCCAAGCCTCTCTGCAGCACATGACACCTGATTCCCTAGCACTGAGCCAGAAAGTGCCACCTTCCTACACCTTTACTTTCCTACAGGGTCAGATAAGTGCAGTCCAGCCTTTCATTAGCATAGTTATGACACCTCCAAGCCTCTATGTAGTACATGACACCTTCACTTTTGATTCACTAGCCCTGAGCCAGAGAGTGCCACCTTCCTACACAATCACCTTCGTACCTGGTCAGATTAGTGCAGTCCAGCTTACACTAGCATAGTTATAACACATCCAAGCCTCTCTCCAGCAAATGACACCTTGTGACTCCCTAGCACTGAGGCAGTGCCAGCTTCCTACAGGATGAGATTAGTGAAGTCAAGCCTTTCACTAGCATAGTTACAAAACCTCCAAGCCTCTCTGCAGCTCATACGACCTTTTGATTCCCTAGCACTGAGCCAAAGAGTGCCACCTTCCTACAACTTCACCTTCCTAGAGGGCGAGATTAGTGCAGTCCAGTCGTTCACTATCATAATTATAACTTCTGATTCCCTAGCACTGAGCGTTAGAGTGACACTTTCCTATAGGGTCAGATTAGTGCGGTGATCTTGGACATATTCCTCTTACTCATCCCCTCCTACTCCTTTATGCCTGTTTTTAGGATTTTTAGGAATGATGTTTTCTATGCCCTGTCTGACCTCAACTCTCATATGGCTTATGGTCCTGATATAGTGTCTCCTATTGTCCGTAAAACAGTACCTGGTCAAACTCTCGCCTCTGCCTATCAACATCTACCTTTCCTTCCAGCTGGAAGTACGCCTTCGCACAGCCTGTGCCTAGGAAGGGTGACCGTTCCAATCCTCAAACCACCGCCCTATAGCTTTACTTTCCTGTCTATCTAAAGCTTTTGAATCAATCCTTAACCGGAAGATTCAAAAGCACCTTTCCACTTTAACCTTCTATCTGACCGCCGGTATGGGTTCCACATGGGGCGTTCTACTGGCGATCTTCTTGCTCTCTTAACTGATTCTTGGTCATCTTTTCTTAGCCGTTTCGGTGAAACTTTCTATGTTGCGCTAGACATATCGAAAACACTCGATAGAGTCTTGCACAAGTCTTTGCTTTCTAAACTGACCTCTTTCGGATTCTATCCTTCTCTCTGTTCCTTTATCTCTAGTCTACTTTCCGGCCGTTCTATCTCTGCGGTGGTAGACGGTCACTGTTCTCAGGAACTTATTAACATTGGTGTTCCACAGGGCTCTGTCCTATCACCCACTCTCCTCCTGTTATTCTTCAATGATCTTTCCATAACAAACTGTCCTATCCACTCATACGCTGATGACTCCACTCTGCATTATTCAATTTCTTTCAATAGAGAACTCTCTTAACAGGAATTACATGACTCCAAGCTGGAGGCTGCAGAACGCTTAACCTCAGACCTTACTAACATTTCCGAGTGGGGTAAAAGGAACCTTGTGCACTTTTTTTTTTTTTTACGTCGCGGCCTATTGCGCCGGTAGGCTTCTTCCTGCCGGATCCTGATGGTCGGTCCAAGGCTTCTTCCCAGTGGGTCCTGATGGTCGGCCCAGCCCATTCTGGCACAGGCGAGTGTTTATAGTGGCGCCATCTTGCATTGGCTCATGCTGCCCTCCCGGAGCTCATCTTTAATCCTAGAATCTGGAGTCCGGGTTGATAGGTGGTCTTCTGGACAGCATGTGGGTAGTTTTAAGCCAGTCGGCGGCCGCTGAAAAATCCTAGCTTGGTGGCATCAGTCGGGGATTGAACTCGTGTCTTCCTAAACGCGGGACCGTCTCGCTATCCGTTCAGCCACCGCCTCTATAATGCATCAAAACACAATTTATCCACTTATCAACTCGACGCAATCTTCCAAACACCCTTACCCCGATTATTCGACAACACTCAGCTGTCACCATCTTCAACACTAAACATCCTCGGTCTATCCTCAACTCAAAATCTTAACTGAAAATTTTACATCTCGTCTCTCACTAAATCAACTTCTTCAAAGTTGGGCGTTCTGTATCGTCTCCGCCAGTTATTCTCCCCCGCACACATGCTATCCATATACAGTGGCATTGTCCGACCTCGTATGGAGTATGCATCTCATGTGTGGGGGGGCTGTACTCACACAGCTCTCTTGGACAGAGTGGAGTCTAAGGCTCTTCGTCTCATCAGCTCTCCTCCTCATACTGATAGTCTTCGACCTCTTAATTTCCGCCGCAATGTTGCCTCCCTTTCTATCTTCTATCGATATTTTCAGGCTGACTGCTCTTCTGAACTTGCTAACTACATTCCTCCCCCCATCCCGCGGCCCCGCTGCACCCGACTTTCTACTCATGGTCATCCCTATACTGTCCATACCCCTTATGCAAGAGTTAACCAGCATAATCACTTTCATCCCTCACCCGGGTAAACTCTGGAACAATCCTACTTCTTATGTATGTCCTCCTGCCTACGACTTGAAAACCTCTCCTCCCGAAATTGACCTCTCTTTCGGCCACTTCTTTGGATTCTTTTTGTGAGCAGCGAGTAGCGGGCTTTTTTATTATTGCTTACTTTACCCTTGAGCTGTCTCATTTGTTGTAAAAAAAATAGTTATAACACCTCCAAGCCGCTCTGCAGCACATGACACATTCTGATTCCCTACCACAGACCTTCAGAGTGCCACATTCCTACACCTTTACCTTCTTACAGGGTCAGATTAGTGCAGTCCAGCCTTTCACTAGCTTAGTTATAACACCTACAAGACTCTGCAGCACATATCTCCTCCTGACACCCTAGCACTAAGGCAGAGAGTACCACCTTCCTACGCCTTCACCTTTCTACAGGGTCAGATTAGTGCAGTCCAGCCTTTCAGTAGCATTGTTATAACACCTCCACGCCATTCTGCAGCACATGACACCTGATTCCCTAGCACTGAGCTTGAGAGTGCCACCTTCCTACTGGCTCAGATTAGTGCAGTACAGCCTTTCACTAGCATAGTTATAACAACCCCATGCCTCTCTGCATCATATGACACCTGACTCCCTAGCAAAGAGTTCGAGATTGCCACCTTCCTGCAGAGTCACTTTCCTACAGGGTCAGATTAGTGCAGTCCAGCCTTTCACTAGCATAGTTATAACACCTCGAAGCCTCTATGCGGCACATGACAACTGATTCCCTAGCTCCAAGCCAGAGCCACCTTCCTACACCTTAACCCTCCTACTGTGTCAAATTAGTGCAGCCCAGCCTTTCACTAGCATAGTAATAACACCGCCAAGCCTCTCTGCAGCACATGCCACCTTCTGATTCCTTAGCACAGCGCTTGAGAGTGTCACCTTCCTATTGGGTCAGATTAGTGCTGTACATCTTTTCACTAGCATAGTTATAACACATCCATGCCTCTCTGCAGCACATGACACCTTCTGATTCCCTAGCACAGAGCTTCACCTCCTACACTTTCACCTTCCCACACTGTCATATTAGTGCAGTTCAGCCTTTTTTAAGCATAGTTATAACACCTACAAACCTGTATGCAGCACATTACAGCTTCTGATTCCTACGCACTGAGCCAGAAAGTGTCCCCTGCCTACAGGGTCAGATTAGTGGAGTAGAGCCTTTCACTAGAATAGTTCAAACACCTCCAAGCCTCTCTGCACCACATACGACCTTCTGATTCCCTAGCACTGAGCCAGAGAATGCCATCTTCCTACACCTTCACCTTCCTCCAGGGACAAATTAGATTAGATCAATCCAGCCTTTCATATGCATAGTTATAGCACCTCAAAGCCTCTCTGCAGCACATGCCACCTTCTGATTTCCTAGCACAGAGCTTGAGAGTGCCACCTTCCTATTGGGTCAGATTAGTGCTGTACATCCTTTCACATGCATAGTTATAACACATCCAAGCCTCTCTGCAGCACATACCACCTTCTGATTCCCTAGCACAGAGCTTGAGAGTGCCACCTTCCTATTAAGTCAGATTAGTGCTGTACATCCTTTCACTAGCATAGTTATAACACCTCCAAGCTTCTCTGCAGCACATGCCACCTTCTGATTCCCAAGCAAAGAGCTTGAGAGTGCCACCTTCCTATTGGTTCAGATTAGTGCTGTACATCCTTTCACATGCATAGTTATAACACATCCAAGCCTCTCTGCAGCACATGACACTTTCTGATTCCCTAGCACAGAGCCAGAGAGTGCCACTTTCCAAAAGGGTCAGATTAGTGTAGTCGACCCTTTCATTAGCATAGTTATAACACCTCCAAGCCTCTCAGCAGCACATGACACCTTCTAATTCCCTAGCACTGAGCTTGAGAGTGCCACCTTCCTCAACCTTCTCCTTCCTACAGAGTTAGATTTGTGCAGTCCAGCCTTTCACTAGCATAGGTGTAACACCTCCAATACTCTCTGCAGCACGTGACACCTTCTGATTCCTTAGCACTGAGCCAGAGAGTGCCACCTACCTACAGTGCCATATGAGTGTAGTCCAGCTTTTCATTAGCATAGTTATAACAACTCAAATGCTCTCTGCAGGTCATGACACCGGATTTCCTTGCAATGAGCCAGAGAGTGCCACCTTCCTACTGCTGCACCGTCCTACAGGGCCAGGTTAGTGCAGTCCAGTCTTTCACTAGCATATTTATAACACCCCCAAGCCTCTCTACAGCACATGACTCCTTCTGATTTCCTACCATAAAGCTTGAGAGTGCCACCTTACTACACCTTCACCTTCTTACAGGGTCAGATTAGTGCAGTTTTGCCTTTCACTAGTTTAGTTATAACACCACCAAGCCTCTCTGCAGCAAATGGCACCTTTTGATTCCCAAGCACAGAGCTTGAGAGTGCCACCTTCCTACATCTTCACCTTTCCACATGGACAGATTAGTGCAGTTCAGCCTTTCACTAGTATAGTTAAACCATCTCCACGCCTCTCTGCAGCACATGACACCTTCTGATTCCCTAGCACTGAGCTTGTGAGTGCCACCTTCCTACACCTTCACCTTCCTCTAGGGTCAGACTAGTGCAATCCAGCCTTTCACTAGCATGGATATAACACCTCCAAGCCTCTCTGCAGCACAAGACACCTTCTAACTCACTAAAACTGAGACAGAGGGTGCCACCTACCTAGAGAGCCAAATGAGGCTCTCTGCAGCGCATGACACCTCATAATTCCCAAGCACAAAGCTTGAGAGTGCCACCATCCTACAACTCACCTTCCTACTGGGTCAGACTAGTCAGTCTAGCATTTCACTAACATAGTTATAACACCTCGAAGCTTCTCTGCAGCACATGACACCTTCTGATTCCCTATCACTGAGCCAGAGAGTGACACCTTCCTACAGGGTCAGAATAATGCAGTCGAGCCTTCACTAGCATATTTGTAACACCTCCAAGCCTCCCTGCAGCACATGACACCTTCTGATTCCCTAGCACTGAGACAGATAATGTCACCTTCCTACAGGGTCAGAATAATGCAGTGCAGCCTTCCACTAGCATAGTTATAACACCTCTAAGCTACTCTGCAGCACATGACACCTTCTGATTCCCAAGCACTGAGACAGAAAATGCCACCTTCCTACACCTTAACCTACCTACAGGGTCAGATTAGTGCAGTCCAGCCTTCCACTAGCATAGTTATAACACCTCTAAGCTACTCTGCAGCACATGACACCTGCTGATTCCCTGGCACTGAGACAGAAAATGCCACCTTCCTACACCTTAACCTACCTACAGGGTCAGATTAGTAGTCCAGCCTTTCGCTGACATAATTATAACACCACCATGCCACTCTGCAGCACATGACACCTCCTGATTCCCTAGCACTGATCCTGAGAGTGCCACCTTCCTAAAGCTTCTCCTTCCTACAGGGTCAGATTAGTGCAGTCAAGCCTTTCAATAGCATAGTTATAACACCTCAAAGCCTCTCTGCAGCACATGACACTATATATTCCCTAGCACTGAGCAACAGAGTGCCACCTTCCTACACCTTCATTTTCCTACAGGGTCATATTAGTGCAGTCCAGCCTTACACTAGCATAGTTATGACACCTCCAAGCCTCCTTGCAGCACATGACATATGATTCCCTAGCACAGAGCCAGAGAATGCCACTTTCCTACACCTTCACATTCCTACAGGGTCAGATTAGTGTAGTCCAGCATTTCACTAGCATAGTTATAATACATCAAAGCCTCTCTGCAGTACATGACACCTGATTCCCTAGCACAGAGCCAGAGAGTGCCACCTTCCTAAGCCTTCACCTTCCTACAGGGTCAGATTAGTGCGGTCCAGCTTTTACCTAGCATAGTTATAACACCTCCAAGCCTCTCTGCAGCACATGACACCTTCTGACTCCTTAGCACTGAGCCAGAGAGTGCCACCTTCCTATAGGGTCAGATTAGTGCGGTCCAGCTTTTACCTAGCATAGTTATAACACCTCCAAGCCTCTCTGCAGCACATTACACCTTATGATTCCTTAGCACTGAGCCAGAGCGTGCCACCTCCTTACACCTTCACCTCCCTACAGGGTAAGATTAGTGCAGTCCAGCCTTTCACTAGCAAAGTTATAACATCTCCAAACCTCTCTGCAACACATGAGACCTGACTCCATAGCACTGAGACAGAGAATGCCACCTTCCTACTGGGTCAGATTAGTGCGGTCCAGGCTTTCACTCGTATGGTTATAACACCTCAAAGCTTCTCTGCAGTACATCACACCTTCTGATTCCCTTGCACTGAGCCAGAGAGTGCCACCTTCCGACACATTCACCATCCAACAGGGTCAGATTAGTGCAGTCAAGTCTGTCAGTAGCATAGTTATAACACCTCCAAGCCTCTCTGCAACACATGACACCTTCTGATTCCCTAGCACTGAGCCAGAGAGTGCCAACTTTCTACAGGTTCAGATTAGTGAAGTCCAGTATATCACTAGCATGGTCATAACACATCCAAGTCTATTTGCAGCGCATGACACCTTTTGATTCCCTAGCACTGAACCAGAGAGTGCAACCTCCATACAGGGTCAAAGTAGAGCAGTCCAGCCTTTCACTAGCATAATTATAACACCTTCACACCTCTCTGCAGCACTTGACACATTCTAATTCCTTGGCACTGAATCAGGAAATGCCATCTTCTTAAAGGGTCAGATTAGTGCAGACCAGTATTCATGAGCATAGGTAAAGCACCTTCAAGCCACTCTGCAGCACATGACACCTTCCGATTCAAGAGCATTGAGCCTGAGAGTGCCTTCTTCCTCCACCTTCACCTTCCTACAGGGTCAGATTTGTGCAGTCCAGCTTATCACTAGCATAATTATAACACCTCCAAGCCTCTCTGCAGCACATGACACCTTCTGATTCCCTAGAACTAACCTTGAGAGTGCAACCTTCCTACAGGGTCAGATTAGTGCAGTCCAGCCTTTTACTGGCATAGTTATAACACCTCCAAGCCTTTCTGCAGCAGATGACACCTTCTAATTCCCAAGCACTGCGCCAGAGTGCCACCTTCCTATAGGGTCAGATTAGTGCAGTCCAATATTTACCTATCATAGTTATAACACCTCCAAGCCTCTCTGCAGCACATGACACCTTATGATTCCTTAGCACTGAGCCAGAGAGTCCCACCTTCCTAAACCTTCACCTTCCTAGAGGCCCAGATTAGTGCAGATATTAGATTTATTATAGTTATTATAGTACCCAAACAACGACAGACACCACCGCCGGGCACACACACACAACAACAAACACCACCGCCGGGCACACACACAACAACAAACACCACCGCCGAACACACACACACAACAACAAACACCACCGCCGGGCACACACACACAACAACAAACACCACCGCCAAGCACACACACAACAACAAACACCACCGCCGGGAACACACACAGAACAACAAACACCACCGCCAAGCACACACACAACAACAGACACCACCGCCGGGTACACACACACAACAGACACCACCGCCGGGCACACACACACACAACAAACACCACCGCCGGGCACACGCACACAACAACAAACACCACCGCCGGGCACACACACACAACAAACACCACCGCCGGGCACACACACACAACAACAAACACCACCGCCAAGCACACACACAACAACAAACACCACCGCCGGGCACACACACACAACAACAAACACCACCGCCGGGCACACACACAACAACAGACACCACCGCCAGGCACACACACACAACAACAGACACCACCGCCGGGCACACACACACAACAACAAACACCACCGCCGGGCACACACACACACAACAACAAACACCACCGCCGGGCACACACACACAACAACAGACACCACCGCCAGGCACACACACACAACAACAGACACCACCGCCGGGCACACACACACAACAACAAACACCACCGCCGGGCACACACACACAACAACAGACACCACCGCCGGGCACACACACAACAACAAACACCACCGCCGGGCACACACACAACAACAAACACCACCGCCGGGCACACACACACAACAACAGACACCACCGCCGGGCACACACACACAACAACAGACACCACCGCCGGGCACACACACAAAAACAAACACCACCGCCGGTCACACACACAACAACAGACAACACCGCCGGGCACACACACACAACAGACACCACCGCCGGGCACACACACACACAACCACAAACACCACCGCCGGTCACAAACACACAAACAAACACCACCGCCGGGCACACACACACAACAACAAACACCACCGCCGGGCACACACACACAACAACAAACACCACCGCCGGGCACACACACAACAACAAACACCACCGCCGCACACACGCACACAACAACAGACACCACCGCCGGGCACACACACACACAACAAACACCACCGCCGGGCACACACACACAAAAAAAAACACCACCGCGGGGGTCACTCACACAAAAACACACACCACCGCCGGGAACATAAACACACAACAACAAACACCACCGCCGGGCACACGCACACAACAACAAACACCACCGCCGGGTATACACACGGATAACAACAAACACCACAGCCGGGCACACACACAAAACAACAGAAACCACCGCCGGGCACACACACACAACAACAAACACCACCGCCGGCACACACACAATAAAAGACAGCACCGCCGGACACATGCACACAACAACAAACACCACCGCCGGCACACACACACAACAACAGACACCACCGCCGGGCACACACACACAACAGACACCACTGCCGGGTACACACACAACAACAGACACCACCGCCGGCACACACACAACAACAGACACTACCGCCGGGCACACGCACACACAACAACAGACAAAACCGCCGGGCACACACACAACAACACACACCACCGCCGGGCACACACACACCAAAAGACACAACCCCCCACACACACAACAACAAACACCACCGCCGGCACACAAACACAACAACAGACACCACCGCCGGGCACACACACAACAACAGACACCACCGCCAGGCACACACACACAACAACAGACACCACCGCCGGGGACACACACACAACAAAAAACACCACCGCCGGGCACACGCACACAACAACAGACACCACCGCACACACACACAACAACAGACACCACCGCCGGGCACACACACACAACAACAGACACCACCGCCGGGTACACACACACAACAGACACCACCGCCGGGTACACACACACAACAGACACCACCGCCGGGTACACACACAGAACAGACACCACCGCCGCCGCCACACCAACAACAACAGACACCACCGCCGGGCACACACACAACAACAGACACCACCGCCGGGCACACACACTACAACAGACACCACCGCCGGGCACACACACAACAACAGACACCACCGCCGGGTACACACACAACAACAGACACCACCGCCGGGTACACACACACAACAACAGACACCACCGCCGGGCACACACACAACAGACACCACCGCCGGGCACACACACACAACAACAGACACCACCGCCGAGTACACACACAACAACAGACACCACCGCCGGCACACACACACAACAACAGACCCCACCGCCGGGCTCACACACACAACAACAGACACCACCGCCGGGCTCACACACACAACAACAGACACCACCGCCGGGCACACACACACAACAACAGACACCACCGCCGGGCACACACACAACAACAGACACCACCACACACACACAACAACAGACACCACCGCCGGGCACACACACACACAACCACAGACACCCCCGCCGGGCACACACACTCGAGAACAGACACCACCGCCGGGCACACACACACAACAACAGACACCACCGCCGGGCACACACACACAACAACAGACACCACCGCCGGGCACACACACACAACAGACACCACCGCCGGGGACACACACACAACAACAGACACCACCGCCGGGCACACACACACAACAACAGACACCACCGCCGGGCACACACACACAACAACAGACACCACAACCGGCCACACACACAACAACAGACACCACCGCCGGGCACACACACAACAACAGACACCACCGCCACACACACACAACAACAGACACCACCGCAGGGCACACACACACACAACAACAGACACCACCGCCGGGCACACACACACAACAACAGACACACCCGCCGGGCACACACACACAACAACAGACACCACCGCCGGGCACACACACACAACAACAGACACCCCCGCCGGGCCCACACAGAACAACAGACACAACCGCCGGACACACGCACACAACAACAAACACCACCGCCGGGCACACACACAACAACAAACACCACCGCCAAGCACACACACACAACAACAAACACCACCGCCGGGCACACGCACACAACAACAGACACCACCGCCGGGCACACACACAGAACAACAGACACCACCGCCGGGCACACACACAGAACAACAGACACCACCGCCGGGCACACATACACAACAACAAACTCCACCGCCAGGCACACACACACAACAACAAACACCACCGCCAGGCACACACACAACAACAGACACCACCGCCGGGCACACACACACAACAACATACACCATCGCCGGGCACACACAACAACAGACACCACCGCCGGGCACACACACAACAACAGACACCACCGCCGGGCACACACACACAACAGACACCACCGCCGGGCACACACACAACAACAGACACCACCGCCGTGCACACACACACAACAACAGACACCACAGCCGGGAACACACACACAACACCAGAGACCACCGCCGGGCACACACAACAACAGACACCACCGCCGGGCACACACAGAACAACAGACACCACCGCCGGGCACACACACAACAATAGACACCACCGCCGGGCACACTCACACAACGACAGACACCACCGGGCACACACACACAACAACAAACACCACCGCCGGGCACACGCACACAACAACAAACACCACCACCAGGCACACTCACAAAACAGCAGACACCACCGCCGGGCACAAACACAACAACAGACACCACCGCCGGGCACACGCACACAACAACAAACACCACCGCCGGGCACACACACACAACAACAGACACCACCGCCGGGCACACACACAACAACAGACACCACCGCCAGGCACTCCCACACAACAACAGACACCACCGCCGGGCACACACACACAACAGACACCACCGCCGGGCACACACACACAACAACAAACACCACCGCCGGGCACACACACACAACAACAGACACCACAGCCGAACACACACACACAACAACAGACACCACCGCCGGGCACACACACACAACAACAGACACCACCGCCGGGTTCACTCACCAAAAGACACCACCGCCGGGCACACACAACAACAGACCCCACCGCCGGGCACACACACAACAACACCACCGCCGGCACACACACAACAGACACCACCGGGCACACACAGAACAACAGACACCTCCGCCGTGCACACACAAACAACAGACACCACCGCCGGGCACACACACACAACAACAGACACCACCGCCGGGCACACACACACAACAACAGACACCACCGCCGGGAACACACACAACAACAGACACCACCGCCGGGCACACACACACAACAACAAACACCACCGCCGGGCACACACAACAAAAGACATCACCGCCGAGCACACACACAACAACAGACACCACCGCCGGGCACACACACACAACAACAGACACCACCGCCGCACACACACACAACAACAGACACCACCGCCGGGCACACACACAACAACAGACACCACCGCCGGCACACACACACAACAACAGACACCACCGCCGGGCACACACACAACAACAGACACCACCGCCGGGCACACACACAACAGACACCACCGCCGGGCACACACACAACAACAGACACCACCGCCGGCACACACACACAACAACAGACACCACCGCCGGGCACACACACACAACAACAGACACCACCGCCGGGCACACACACACAACAACAAACACCACCGCCGGGCACACACACAACAACAGACACCACCGCCGGGCACACACACAACAACAGACACCACCGCCGGGCACACACACACAACAACAGACACCACCGCCGGGCACACACACAACAACAGACACCACCGCCGGGCACACACACAACAACAGACATCACCGCCGGGCACACACACACAACAACAACCACCACCTCCGACCACTCACACACAACAACAGACACCACCGCCGGGCACACACACACAACAACAGACACTACCGCCGGGCACACTCACACAACATACACTACCGCCGGGCACACTTACACAACAACAGACACTACCGCCGGGCACACACACACAACAACAAACACCGTCGCCGGGACACACGCACAACAACAAACACCACCGCCGGGCACACACACAACAACAGACACCACCGCCGGGCACACACACACAACAACAGACACCACCGCCGGCACACACACAACAACAGACACCACCGCCGGGCACACACACAACAACAGACACCACCGCCGGGCACACACACAACAGACACCACCGCCGGGCACACACACAACAACAAACACCACCGCCGGCACACACACAACAACAGACACCACCGCCGGGCACACACACAACAACAAACACCACCGCCGGGCACACACACAACAACAACAGACCACAGCCGGGCACACACACAACAACAGACACCACCGCCGGGCACACACACACAACAACAAACACCACCGCCGGGCACACACACAACAACAAACACCACCGCCGGGCACACACACACAACAACAGACACCACCGCCGGGCACACACACACAACAACAGACACCACCGCCGGGCACACACACACAACAACAGACACCACCGCCGGGCACACACACACAACAACAAACACCACCGCCGGGCACACACACAAAAACACACACCACCGCCCGGTACACACACACACAACAAACACCACAGCCGGGCACACACACAACAACAGACACCACCGCCGGGCACACACACACAACAACAAACACCACCGCCGGGCACACACAAACAACAGACACCACCGCCAGGCACACACACAACAACAGACACCACCGCCGGGCACACACAGACAACAACAAACACCACCGCACGGCACACACACACAACAACAGACACCACCGCCGGGCACACACACAAAAACAGACACCACCGCCGCGCACACACACAACACCAGACACCACCGCCGGGCACACACACAACAACAGACACCACCGCCGGGCACACACACAACAACAGACACCACCGCCGGGAACACACACACAACAAACACCACCGCCGGGCACACGCACACAACAACAGACACCATCACCGCGCAGACACACACAACAACAGACACCACCCCCGGGCCCACCAACACAACAACAAACACCACCGCGGCGGGCACACACACAACAACAGACACCACCGCCGGGCACACACACAACAACAAACACCACCGCCGGGCACACACACAACAACAGACACCACCGCCGGGCACACACACACAACAACAGACACCACCGCTGGGCACACACACACAGCAACAGACACCACCGCCGGGCACGCCCACAAAATGACAGACACCACTAACGGACACACAAACACAACAACAGACACCACCGCTAAGCACAGACACACAACAACAGACACCAACGCCGAGCACACACACACAACAACAGACACCACCGCCGGGCACACACACACAACAACAGACACCACCGCCGGGCACACACACACAACAACAGACACCACCGCCGGGCACACACACAGAACAACAGACACCACCGCCGGGAACACACACAACAACAGACACCACCGCCGGGCACACACACAGAACAACAGACACCACCGCCGGGCACACACACACAACAACAGACACCACCGCCGAGGACACACACAGAACAACAGACACCACCGCCGGGCACACACACAGAACAACAGACACCACCGCCGGGTACACACACAACAGACACCACCGCCGGGCACACGCACACAACAACAGACACCACCGCCGGGCACACACACAACAACAAACACCACCGCCGGGCACACACACACAACAACACACACCACCGCCGGGCACACACAACAACAGACACCACCGCCGGGCACACACACAACAACAAACACCACCGCCGGGCACACGCACACAACAACAAACACCACCGCCGGGCACACACACACAACAACAAACACCACCGCCGGGCACACGCACACAACAACAAACACCACCGCCGGGCACACACACACAACAACAAACACCACCGCCGGGCACACGCACACAACAACAAACACCACCGCCGGGCACACACACAACAACAAACACCACCGCCGGGCACACGCACACAACAACAGACACCACCGCCGGGCACACACACACAACAACAGACACCACCGCCGGGCACACACACAACAACAAACACCACCGCCGGGCACACACACAACAACAGACACCACCGCCGGGCACACACACACAACAACAGACACCACCGCCGGGCACACGCACACACAACAACAGACACCACCGCAAAGCACACACACACAACAACAGACACCACCGCCGGGCACACACACACAACAACAGACACCACCGCCGGGCACTCACACACAACAACAGACACCAACTCCCGGCACACACACAACAACAAACACCACCGCCGGGCACACACACACAACAACAAACACCACCGCCGGGCACACACACAACAGACACCACCGCCGGGCACACACACACAACAACAGACACCACCGCCGGGCACACACACACAACAACAGACACCACCGCCGGGCACACACACAACAACAGACACCACCGCCGGGCACACACACACACAACAACAGACACCACCGCCGGGCACACACACACAACAACAGACACCACCGCCGGGCACACACAGACAACAACAGACACCACCGCCGGGCACACACACACAACAACAGACACCACCGCCGGGCACACACCCAACAACAGACACCACCGCCGGGCACACACACACAACAACAGACACCACCGCCGGGCACACACACACAACCAGACACTACAGCGGGGCTCACTCACACACAACAACAGACACCACCGCCGGGCACACACACACAACAACAGACACCACCGGCGGTCACACACACAAAACAACCGACACCACCGGCGGGCACACACACACAACAACAGACACCACCGCCGGGCACACACACACAACAACAGACACCACCGCCGGGCACACACAACAAAAGACACCACCGCCGGGCACACACACACAACATACACCACCGCCGGGCACCCACACACCACACACCACCGCCGGCCACACACACACAACAACAGACACCACCGCCGGGCTCACACACACAACAACAAACACCACCGCCGGGCACACGGACACAACAACAGACACCACCGCCGGGCACACACACACAACAACAGACACCACCGCCGGGCACACACACACAACAACAGACACCACCGCCGGGCTCACACACACAACAACCGAGACCACCGCCGGGCACACACACCACAACAAAAACCACCGCCCGGCACAACCAAGCAACAACAAACACCACCGCCGGGCACACACACACAACAACAGACACCACCGCCGGGCACACACACAACAGACACCACCGCCGGGCACACACACACAACAACAAACACCACCGCCGCGCACACACACAACAACAGACACCACCGCCGGGCACACACACACAACAAGAGACACCACCGCCGGGCACACGCACACAACAACAGACACCACCGCCGGGCTACACACACAACAACAAACACCACCGCCGGGCACACACACACACAACAACAGACACCACCGCCGGGAACACACAAACAACAACAAACACCACCGCCGGGCACACACACACAACAACAGACACCACCGCCGGGAACAGACACAAAACAACAGACACCACCGCCGGGCACACATTCACAACAACAGACACGACCGCCGGGTACACACACACAACAACAGACACCACCGCCGGGCACACACACAACAACAGCCACCACCGCCGGGCACACACACAACAACAAACACCACCGCCGGGCACACGCACACAACAACAAACACCACCGCCGGGCACACACACACACCACAACAGACACCACCTCCGGGCTCAAGCACACAACAACAAACACCACCGCCGGGCACACACACACAACAACAGACACCACCGCCGGGCACACACACACAACAACAGACACCACCGCCGGGCACACACAACAACAGACACCACCGCCGGGCACACACAAAACAACAGACACCACCTTCTGGCACACACACAACAACAGACACCACCGCCGGGCACACACACACAACAACAAACACCACCGCCGGGCACACACACACAACAACAGACACCACCGCCGGGCACACGCACACAACAACACACACCCCCGCCGGGCACACACACAACAACAGACACCACCGCCGGGCACACACACACAACAAACACCACCGCCGGGCACACGCACACACAACAACAGACACCACCGCCGGGCACACACACACAACAACAGACACCACCGCCGGGTACACACACAACAACAGACACCACCGCCGGGCACACGCACACAACAACAGACACCACCGCCGGGGACACACACAACAACACACACCACCGCCGGGCACAACCACACAACAACACACCCCACCGCCGGGCACACACACACAACAACAGACACCACCGCCGGGCACACACACAACAACAGACACCACCGCCGGGCACACACACACAACAACAGACACCACCGCCGGGCACACACACACAACAAACACCACCGCCGGGCACACGAACACAACAACAAACACCACCGCCGGGCACACACACAACAACAGACACCACCGCCGGGCACACACACACAACAACAGACACCACCGCCGGGCACACGCACACAACAACAAACACCACCGCCGGGCACACACACACAACAACAGACACCACCGCCGGGCACACACACACAACAACAGACACCACCGCCGGGCACACACACAACAACACCCACCACCGCCGGGCACTATCACACACAACAACAGACACCACCGCCGGGCACACACACAACAACAGACACCACCGCCGCGGCCACACACACAACAACAGACACCACCGCCGGGCACACACACACAACAACAGACACCACCGCCGGGCACACACACACAACAACAGACACCACCGCCGGGCACACACACACAACAACAGACACCACCGCCGGGCACACACACACAACAACAGACACCACCGCCGGGCACACACACACAACAACAGACACCACCGCCGGACACACACACAACAACAGACACCACCGCCGGGCACAAACCCACAACAACAGACACCACCGCCGGGCACACACAACAACAGACACCACCGCCGGGCACACACACACAACAACAGACACCACCGCCGGGCACACACACAACAACAGACACCACCGCCGGGCACACACACAACAACAGACACCACCGCCGGGCACACACACAACAACAGACACCACCGCCGGGCACACACACACAACAAACACCACCGCCGGGCACACACACAACAACAGACACCACCGCCGGGCACACACACAACAACAGACACCACCGCCGGGCACACACACAACAACAGACACCACCGCCGGCCACACACACAACAACATACACCACCGCCGGGTACACACACATAACAACAGACAATACCGAAGGGAACACACACAACAACAGACACCACCGCCGGGCACACACACACAACAACCAACACCACCACCGGGCACCCACACACAACAACAGACACCACCGCCGGGCACCCAACCACAACAACAGACAGCACCGCCGGGCCCCCACACACAACAGACACCACCGCCGGGCAAAGACACACAACAACAAACACCACCGCCGGGCACACACACACAACAACAGACACCACCGACGGCACACACCCACAACAACATACCCCACAGTCGGGCAGTCACACACAACAACAGACACCACCGCCGGGCACACACACACAACAACAGACACCACCGCCGGGCACACACACACAACAACAGACACCACCGCCGGGCACACACACACAACAACAGACACCACCGCCGGGCACACACACACAACAACAGACACCACCGCCGGGCACACACACAACAGACACCACCCCCCGGCACACACACACAACACCAGACCCCACCGCCGGGCACACACACAACAACAAACACCACCGCCGGGCACTCACACACAACAACAGACACCACCGCCGGGCACACACACAACAACAGACACCACCGCCGGGCACACACACACAACAACAGACACCACCGCCGGGCACACGCACACAACAACAAACACCACCGCCGGGCACACGCACACAACAACAAACACCACCGCCGGGCACACACACAACAAACACCACCGCCGGGCACACACACACAACAACAAACACCACCGCCGGGCACACACACACAACAACAGACACCACCGCCGGGCTCTCTCACACACAACAACAGACACAACCGCGGGGCTCACACACACACAACAACAGACACCACCGCCGGGCACACACACACAACAACAGACACCACCGCCGGGCACACACACACAACAAACACCACCGCCGGGCACACACACAACAACAGACACCACCGCCGGGCACACACACACAACAACAGACACCACCGCCGGGCACACACACAAAACAACAAACACCACCTCCGGGCACACACACAACAACAGACACCACCGCCGGGCACACACACACAACAACAAACACCACCGCCGGGCACACAATCAAATCTACACACTCCACAGCCCAGCACACACACAACAACAGACACCACCGCCGGGCACACGCACACACAACAACAGACACCACCGCCGGGCACACGCACACAACAACAAACACCACCGCCGGGCACACACACACAACAACTAACACCACCGCCGGGCACACGCACACAACAACAAACACCACCGCCGGGCACACACACACATAACAACAAACACCACCGCCGGGCACACACACACAACAACAGACACCACCGCCGGGCACACACACACAACAACAGACACCACCGCCGGGCACACACACACAACAACAAACACCACCGCCGGGCACACGCACACAACAACAAACACCACCGCCGGGCACACACACACAACAGACACCACCGCCGGGCACACGCACACAACAACAAACACCACCGCCGGGCACACACACAACAACAAACACCACCGCTGGGCACACACACACAACAACAGACACCACCGCCGGGCACACACACACAACAACAAACACCACCGCCGGGCACACGCACACAACAACAAACACCACCGCCGGGCACACACACAACAACAAACACCACCGCTGGGCACACACACACAACAACAGACACCACCGCCGGGTGCACACACACAACAGACACCAATGCCGGGTACACACAGAACAACAGACACCACCGCCGGGCACACACACACAACAACAGACACCACCGCCGAGGACACACACAGAACAACAGACACCACCGCCGGGCACACACACACAACAACAGACACCACCGCCGGGTACACACACAAAACAACAGACACCACCGCCAGGCACACACACACAACAACAGACACCACCGCCGGGCACACACACACAACAACAGACACCACCGCCGGGCACACACACACAACAACAAACACCACCGCCGGGCACACACACAACAACAAACACCACCGCCGGGCACACACACACAACAACAGACACCACCGCCGGGCACACGCACACAACAACAAACACCACCGCCGGGCACACACACACAACAACAAACACCACCGCTGGGCACACACACACAACAACAGACACCACCGCCGGGCACACACACACAACAACAAACACCACCGCCGGGCACACGCACACAACAACAAACACCACCGCCGGGCACACACACACACAACAACAGACACCACCGCCGGGCACACACACACAACAACAGACACCACCGCCGGGCACACACACACCACGACACCCCACCGCCGGGCACACACACACAACAACAGACACCACCGCCGGGCACACACACAACAACAGACACCACCGCCGGGCACACACACACAACAACAGACACCACCGCCGGGCACACACACACAACAACAGACACCACCGCCGGGCACACACAACAACACACACCACCGCCAAGCACACACACAACAACAGACACCACCGCCGGGCACACACACACAACAACAAACACCACCGCCGGGCACACACACACAACAACAAACACCACCGCCGGGCACACACACAACAACAGACACCACCGCCGGGCACACACACACAACAACAGACACCACCGCCGGGCACACACACACAACAACAGACACCACCGCCGGGCACACACACAACAACAGACACCACCGCCGGGCACACACACACAACAACAAACACCACCGCCGGGCACACGCACACAACAACAGACACCACCGCCGAGCCCATACACATAACAGACACCACCGCCGGGCACACACACACAACAACAGACACCACCGCCGGGCACACACACACAACAACAAACACCACCGCCGGGCACACACACACAACAACAGACACCACCGCCGGGCACACACACAAAACAACAAACACCACCGCCAGGCACACACACACACAACAACAGACACCACCGCCAAGCACACACACAACAACAGACACCACCGCCGGGCACACACACACAACAACAAACACCACCGCCGGGCACACACAACAACAAACACCACCGCCGGGCACACACACACAACAACACACACCACCGCCGGGCACACACACAACAACAAACACCAACGCCGGGCACACACACAACAACAAACACCACCTCTGGGCACACACACACAACAACAGACACCACCGCCGGGCACACACACAACAACAAACACCACCGCCGGGCACACGCACACAACAACAAACACCACCGCCGGGCACACACACAACAACAAACACCACCTCTGTTCACACACACACAACAACAGACACCACCGCCGGGTACACACACACAACAGACACCAATGCCGGGTACACACACAGAACAACAGACACCACCGCCGGGCACACACACAGCAACAGACACCACCGCCGAGGACACACACAGAACAACAGACACCACCGCCGGGCACTCACACACAACAACAGACACCACCGCCGGGCACACACACAAAACAACAGACACCACCGCCAGGCACACACACAACAACAGACACCATCACCGGGCACACACACACAACAAAAGACACCACCGCCGGGCACACACACACAACAGACACCACCGCCGGGCACACACACAACAACAAACACCACCGCCGGGCACACACACACAACAACAGACACCACCGCCGGGCACACGCACACAACAACAAACACCACCGCCGGGCACACACACACAACAACAAACACCACCGCTGGGCATACTCACACAACAACAGACACCAACGCCGGGCACACACACAACAACAAACACCACCGCCGGGCACACGCACACAACAACAAACACCACCGCCAGGCACACACACACAACAACAAACACCACCTCTGGGCACACACACACAACAACAGACACCACCGCCGGGTACACACACACAACAGACACCAATGCCGGGTACACACACAGAACAACAGACACCACCGCCGGGTACACACACACAGCAACAGACACCACCGCCGAGGACACACACAGAATAACAGACACCACCGCCGGGCACTCACACACAACAACAGACACCACCGCCGGGTACACACACACAAAAACAAACACCACCGCCAGGCACACACACACAACAACAGACACCATCACCGGGCACACACACACAACAACAAACACCACCGCCGGGCACACGCACACAACAACAAACACCACCGCCGGGCACACACACAACAACAAACACCACCGCCGGGCACACGCACACAACAACAAACACCACCGCCGGGCACACGCACACAACAACAAACACCACCGCCGGGCACACGCACACAACAACAGACACCACCGCCGGGCACACACACACAACAACAAACACCACCGCCGGGCACACACACAACAACAAACACCACCGCCGGGCACACACACAACAACAGACACCACCGCCGGGCACACACACACAACAACAAACACCACCGCCGGGCACACGCACACAACAACAAACACCACCGCCGGGCACACACACAACAACAGACACCACCGCCGGGCACACGCACACAACAACCAGACACCACCGCCGGGCACTCACACACAACAACAGACACCACCGCCGGGCACACACACAACAACAGACACCACCGCCGGACACACACACACAACAACAAACACCACCGCCGGGCACACGCACACAACAACAAACACCACCGCCGGGCACACACACACAACAACAAACACCACCGCCGGGCACACGCACACAACAACAAACACCACCGCCGGGCACACGCACACAACAACAAACACCACCGCCGGGCACACGCACACAACAACAAACACCACCGCCGGGCACACGCACACAACAACAGACACCACCGCCGGGCACACACACAACAACAAACACCACCGCCGGGCACACGCACACAACAACAAACACCACCGCCGGGCACACACACAACAACAAACACCACCGCCAGGCACACACACACAACAACAAACACCACCGCCGGGCACACGCACACAACAACAAACACCACCGCCGGGCACACACACAACAACAGACACCACCGCCGGGCACACACACACAACAACAAACACCACCGCCGGGCACACACACACAACAAACACCACCGCCGGGCACACACACACAACAACAAACACCACCGCCGGGCACACGCACACAACAACAAACACCACCGCCGGGCACACACACAACAACAGACACCACCGCCGGGCACACGCACACAACAACAAACACCACCGCCGGGCACACACACACAACAACAGACACCACCGCCGGGCACACACACAACAACAGACACCACCGCCGGGCACACATACAAAAACAGACACAACCGCCGGGCACACACACAACAACAGACACCACCGCTGGGCAAACACACACAGCAACAGACACCACCGCCGGGCACTCACACAAAATGACAGACACCACTAACGGGCACACAAACACAACAACAGACACCACCGCTAAGCACAGACACACAACAACAGACACCACCGCCGAGCACACACACACAGAACAACAGACACCACCGCCGGGCACACACACACAACAACAGACACCACCGCCGGGCACACACACACAACAACAGACACCACCGCCGGGCACACTCACACAACAACAGACACCACCGCCGGGCACACACACAGAACAGACACCACCGCCGGGCACACACACAGAACTACAGACACCACCGCCGGGCACACACACACAACAACAGACACCACCGCCAGGCACACACACACAACAACAGACACCACCGCCGGGCACACACACACCAACAGACCCCACCGCCGGGCACACACACAACAACAGACTCCGGCGCCGAGCACACACAAAAACACACACCACCGACGGGCTATCACACACAGAACAACAAACACCACCGCCGGGCACACGCACACAACAACAAACACCACCGCAGGCACACACACAACAACAGACACCACCGCCGGGCACACGCACACAACAACAAACACCACCGCCGGGCACACACACACAACAACAGACACCACCGCCGGGCACACACACACAACAACAGACACCACCGCCGGGCACACACACAACAACAGACACCACCGCCGGGCACACACACACAACAACAGACACCACCGCCGGGCACACACACACAACAACAGACACCCCCGCCGGGCACACACACAACACCCACCACCGCCGGGCACACACACACAACAACAGACACCACCGCCGGGCACACACACACAACAACAGACACCACCGCCGGGCACACACACACAACAACAGACACCACCGCCGGGCACACACACACAACAACAGACACCACCGCCGGGCACACACACACAACAACAGACACCACCGCCGGGCACACACACACAACAACAGACACCACCGCCACGCACACACACACAACAACAGACACCACCGCCGGGCACACACACACAACAACATACACCACCGCCGGGCACACACACAACAACAGACACCACCGCCGGGCACACACACACAACAACAGACACCACCGCCGGGCACACACACACAACAACAAACACCACCGCCGGGCACACACACAACAACAGACACCACCGCCGGGCACACACACACAACAACAGACACCACCGCCGGGCACACACACACAACAACAGACACCACCGCCGGGCACACACACACAACAACAAACACCACCGCCGGGCACACGCACACAACAACAAACACCACCGCCGGGCACACGCACACAACAACAAACACCACCGCCGGGCACACACACACAACAACAGACACAACCACCGGGCACACACACACAACGACAGACACCACCGCCGGGCACACACACAACAACAGACACCACCGCCGGGCACACACACACAACAACAGACACCACCGCCAGGCACACACACACAACAACAGACACCACCGCCGGGCACACACACACAACAACAAACACCACCGCCGGGCACACACACACAACAACAGACACCACCGCCGGGCACACACACACAACAACAGACACCACCGCCGGGCACACACATCAACAATCACCACCGCCGGGCACACACACACAACAACAGACACCACCGCCGGGCACACACACACAACAACAAACACCACCGCCGGGCACACACACAACAACAAACACCACCGCCGGGCACACACACAACAACAGACACCACCGCCAGGCACACACACACATAACAGACACCACCGCCGGGCACACGCACACAACAACAAACACCACCGCCGGGCACACACACAACAACAGACACCACCGCCGGGCACACATACAAAAACAGACACCACCGCCGGGCACACACACAACAACAAACACCACCGCCTGGCACACACACACAACAACAGACACCACCGCCAAGCACTTACACACAACAACTGACACCACCTGCGGGCACACTCACACAACAACAATCACCACCGCCGGGCACACGCACACAACAACAAACACCACCGCCGGGCACACACACAACAACAGACACCACCGCCGGGCACACGCACACAACAACAAACACCACCGCCGGGCACACACAACAACAAACCACAGCGGTTCACACACACAACAAAAGACACCACCGCCTGGCACACACACTCTAAAAACACCACCGCCGACCACAAACAACAACAAACACCACCGCCGGGCACACACACACAACAACAAACACCACCGCCGGGCACACACACAAAAAAAGACACCACCGCCGGGAACACACAGAACAGACACCACCGCCGGGCACTCACACAGAACAACAGACACCACCGCCGGGCCCGAACACACAACAACAGACACCACCGCCGAGGACACACACAGAACAACAGACACCACCGCCGGGCACACACACACAACAACAGACACCACCGCCGGGCACACACACAACAACAGACACCACCGCAAGGCACACACACACAACAACAGACACCACCGCCGGGCACACACACACAACAACAGACACCACCGCCGGGCACACACACAACAACAAACACCACCGCCGGGCACACACACACAACAACAAACACCACCGCCGGGCACACACACACAACAACAGACACCACCGCCGGGCACACGCACACAACAACAGACACCACCGCCGGGCACACACACACAACAACAAACACCACCGCTGGGCACACACACACAACAACAGACACCACCGCCGGGCACACACACACAACAACAAACACCACCGCCGGGCACACACACACAACAACAAACACCACCGCCAGGCACACACACAACAACAAACACCACCGCTGGGCACACACACACAACAACAGACACCACCGCCGGGCACACACACACAACAGACACAACCGCCGGGAACACACACACAACAACATAAATCACCGCCGGGATTTCACACACAACAACAGACACCACCGCCGGGCACACACACACAACAACAGACACCACCGCCGGGCACACCCACACAACAACAGACACCACCGCCGGGCACACACACACAACACAAACACCACCGCCAGGCACACACACAACAACAGACACCACCGCCGGGCACACACACACAACAACAAACACCACCGCCGGGCACACACACACAACAACAAACACCACCGCCGGGCACACACACAACAACAGACACCACCGCCGGGCACACACACAACAACAAACACCACCGCCGGGCACACACACACAACAACAGACACCACCGCCGGGCACACACACACAACAACAGACACCACCGCCGGGCACACACACAACAACAAACACCACCGCCAAGCACACACACACAACAACAGACACCACCGCCGGGCACACACACAACAACAGACACCACCGCCGGGCACACGCACACAACAACAAACACCACCGCCGGGCACATAAACACACAACAACTAACACCACCGCCGGGCACACGCACACAACAACAAACACCACCGCCGGGCATACACACGCATAACAACAAACACCACCGCTAGGCAAACACACACACAACAACAGACACCACCGCCAAGCACATACACACAACAACAGACACCACCGCCGGGCACACACACACAACAACAAACACCACCGCCGGGCACACGCACACAACAACAAACCCCACCGCCGGGCACACACACAACAACAGACACCACCGCCGGGCACACGCACACAACAACAAACACCACCGCCGGGCACACACACACAACAACAAACACCACCGCTGGGCATACTCACACAACAACAGACACCAACGCCGGGCACACACACACAACAACAAACACCACCGCCGGGCACACGCACACAACAACAAACACCACCGCCGGGCACACACACACAACAACAAACACCACCTCTGTTCACACACACACAACAACAGACACCACCGCCGGGTACACACACACAACAGACACCAATGCCGGGTACACACACAGAACAACAGACACCACCGCCGGGTACACACACACAGCAACAGACACCACCGCCGAGGACACACACAGAATAACAGACACCACCGCCGGGAACTCACACACAACAACAGACACCACCGCCGGGTACACACACAAAACAACAGACACCACCGCCAGGCACACACACACAACAACAGACACCATCACCGGGCACACACACACAACAAAAAACACCACCGCCGGGCACACGCACACAACAACAAACACCACCGCCGGGCACACACACACAACAACAAACACCACCGCCGGGCACACACACACAACAACAGACACCACCGCCGGGCACACAACAACAAACACCACCGCCGGGCACACGCACACAACAACAAACACCACCGCCAGGCACACACACAACAACAAACACCACCTCTGGGCACACACACAACAACAGACACCACCGCCGGGTACACACACACAACAGACACCAATGCCGGGTACACACACAGAACAACAGACACCACCGCCGGGTACACACACAGCAACAGACACCACCGCCGAGGACACACACAGAATAACAGACACCACCGCCGGGCACTCACACACAACAACAGACACCACCGCCGGGTACACACACAAAAAAACAAACACCAACGCCAGGCACACACACAGCATCAGACACCATCACCGGGCACACACACAACAACAAACACCACCGCCGGGCACACGCACACAACAACAAACACCACCGCCGGGCACACACAAACAACAACAAACACCACTGCCGGGCACACGCACACAACAACAAACACCACCGCCGGGCACACACACAACAACAAACACCACCGCCGGGCACACGCACACACAACAACAGACACCACCGCCGGGCACACACACACAACAACAAACATCACCGCCGGGCACACGCACACAACAACAAACACCACCGCCGGGCACACACACAACAGCAGACACCACCGCCGGGCACACACACACAACTACAAACACCACCGCCGGGCACACGCACACAACAACAAACCCCACCGCCGGGCACACACACACAACAACAGACACCACCGCCGGGCACACGCACACAACAACCAGCACCACCGCCGGGCACACACACACAACAACAGAAAACACCGCCGGGCACACACACACAACAACAGACACCACCGCCGGACACACACACACAACAACAAACACCACCGCCGGGCACACGCACACAGCAACAAACACCACCGCCGGGCACACACAAACAACAACAAACACCACCGCCGGGCACACGCACACAACAACAAACACCACCGCCGGGCACACGCACACAACAACAAACACCACCGCCGGGCACACGCACACACAACAATAAACACCACCGCCGGGCACTCGCACACAACAACAGACACCACCGCCGGGCACACACACACAATAACAAACACAACCGCCGGGCACACGCACACAACAACAAACACCACCGCCGGGCACACACATACAACAACAAACACCACCGCCAGGCACACACACATAACAACAAACACCACCGCCGGGCACACGCACACAACAACAAACACCACCGCCGGGCACACACACAACAATAGACACCACCGCCGGGCACACACACACAACAACAGACACCACCGCCGAGCACACACACAACAACAAACACCACCGCCGGGCACACACACACAACAAACACCACCGCCGGGCACACACACACAACAACAAACACCACCGCCGAGCACACGCACACAACAACAAACCCCACCGCCGGGCACACACACACAACAACAGACACCACCGCCGGGCACACGCACACAACAGCAAACACCACCGCCGGGCACACACACAACAACAGACACCACCGCCGGGCACACACACACAACAACAGACACCACCGCCGGGCACACACACACAACAACAGACACCACCGCCGGGCACACACACACAACAACAGACACAACCGCTGGGCACACACACACAGCAACAGACACCACCGCCGGGCACGCCCACAAAATGACAGACAACAGTAACGGACACACAAACACAACAACAGACACCACCGCTAAGCACAGACACACATTAACAGACACCAACGCCGAGCACACACACACAGAACAACAGACACCACCGCCGGGAACACACAAAGAACAACAGACACCACCGCCGGTTACACACACAGAACAACAGACACCACCGCCGGGCACACACACAGAACAACAGACACCACCGCCGGGAACACACACAGAACAACAGAAACTACCGCCGGGTACACACACAGAACAACAGACACCACCGCCGGGCACACACACAGAACAACAGACGACACCGCCGAGGACACACACAGAACAACAGACACCACCGCCGAGCAAACATACAGAACAACAGACACCACCGCCGGGTACACACACACAACAGACACCACTGCCGGGTACACACACAAAACAACAGACACCACCGCCGGGTACACACACACAACAACAAACACCACTGCCAAGCACACACACACAACAACAGACAACACCGCCGGGCACACACACACAACAATAGACACCACCGCCGGGCACACACACACAACAACAAACACCACCGCCGGGCACACGCACACAATAACAAACACCACCGCCGGGCACACACACACAACAACAAATACCCTCGCCGGGACACACGCACACAACAACAAACACCACCGCTGGGCACACGCACACAACAACAAACACCACCACAGGGCACACGCACACAACAACAAACACCACCCCCGGGCACACACACACACAACAACAAACACCACCGCCGGGCACACGCACACAACAACAGACACCACCGCCGGGCACACACACACAACAACAGACACCACCGCCGGGCACACACACACAACAAACACCACCGCCGGGCACACACACACAACAACAGACACCACCGCCGGGCACACAAACACAACAACAGACACTACCGCCGGGCACACGCACACACAACAACAGACACCACAGCCGGGCACACACACACACAACTACAGACACAACCGCCGGGCACACACACACAACAACAGACACCACCGCCGGGCACACGCACACAACAAGAGACACCACCGCCGGGTACACACACAAAACAACTAACACCATCGCCGGGCACACACACACAACAACAAACACCACCGCCGGGCACACACACACAACAACAGACACCATCACCGGGCACACACACACAACAACAGACACCATCACCGGGCACACACACACAACAACAGACACCACCGATGGGCACACACACACAGCAACAGACACCACCGCCGGGCACGCCCACAAAATGACAGACACCACTAACGGCCACACAAACACAACAACAGACACCATCGCTAAGCACAGACACACAACAACAGACACCAACGCCGAGCACAAACACACAACGACAGACACCACCGCCGGGCACAAACGCACAACAACAGACACCACCGCCGGGCACACACACACAAAAACAGACACAACCACCGGGCACACACTCACAACGACAGACACCACCGCCGGGCAAACACCCTCAACGACAGACACTTACGCCGGCCACACACTCACAACGACAGACACCACCGCCGGGCAAACACCCACAACAACAGACACCACCGCCGAGCACACACACACATGACAGACACAACCGCCGGGAACACACACAGAACAACAGACACCACCGCCGGGAACACACACAGAACAACAGACACCACCGCCGGGCACACACACAGAACAACAGACACCACCGCCGAGGACACACACAGAACAACAGACACCACCGCCGAGCACACATACAGAACAACAGACACCACCGCCGGGTACACACACACAACAGACACCAATGCCGGGTACACACACAGAACAATAGACACCACCGCCGGGTACACACACACAACAACAGACACCACCGCCGAGGACACACACAGAACAACAGACACCACCGCCGGGCACTCACACACAACAACAGACACCACCGCCGAGGACACACACAGAACAACAGACACCACCGCCGGGCACTCACACACAACAACAGACACCACCGCCGGGTACACACACAGAACAACAGACACCACCGCCAAGCACACACACACAACAAACACCACCGCCAAGCACACACACACAACAACAAACACCACCGCCAAGCATACACACACAACAAGAGACAACCGCCGGGCACACGCACACACAACAACAGACACCACCGCCGGGCACACACACGCAACAAACACCACCGCCGAGCACACGCACACAACAGCAAACACCACCGCCGGGCACACACACACAACAACAAACACCACCGCCGGGCACACACACAACAACAAACACCACCGCCAAGCACACACACACAACAACAAACACCACCGCCGGGCACACACAAAACAACAAACACCACCGCCGGGCACACACACACAACAACAGACATCACCACCAGGCACACACACACCACAACAGACACCACCGCCGGGCACACACACACAACAACAAACACCAACGCCGGGCACACACACACAACAACAAACACCACCGACGGGCACACACAACAACAGACACCACCGCCGGGCACAAACACAAAACAACAAACACCACCGCCGGGCACAAACACACAACAACAGACACCAAGGCCGGGCACAAACACACAAAAACAAACACCACCGCCGGGCACACACACACAACAACAAACACCACCGCCAAGCACACACACACAACAACAGACACCACCGCCGGGCACACACACACAACAACAGACACCACCGCCGGGCACACGCACACAACAACAAACACCACCGCCGGGCACAAACACACAACAACTAACACCACCGCCGGGCACACGCACACAACAACAAACACCACCGCCGGGCATACACACGCATAACAACAAACACCACCGCCAAACAAACACACACACAACAACAGACACCACCGCCAAGCACAGACACACAACAACAGATACCACCGCCGGGCACACACACACAACAACAAACACCACCGCCGGGCACACGCACACAACAACAAACACCACCGCCGGGCACACACACAACAACAGACACCACCGCCGGGCACACGCACACAACAACAAACACCACCGCCGGGCACACACACACAACAACAAACACCACCGCTGGGCATACTCACACAACAACAGACACCAACGCCGGGCACACACACACAACAACAAACACCACCGCCGGGCACACGCACACAACAACAAACACCACCACCGGGCACACACACAACAACAAACACCACCTCTGGGTACACACACACAACAACAGACACCACCGCCGGGTACACACACACAACAGACACCAATGCCGGGTACACACACAGAACAACAGACACCACCGCCGGGTACACACACACAACAACAGACACCACCGCCGAGGACACACACAGAATAACAGACACCACCGCCGGGCACTCACACACAACAACAGACACCACCGCCGGGTACACACACAAAACAACAGACACCACCGCCAGGCACACACACAACAACAGACAACATCACCGGGGTCACACACAAAACAAAACACACCACCGCCGGGAACACACACACAACAACAAACACCACCGCCGGGCACACACACACAACAACAAACATATCCGCCAAGCACACACACACAACAACAGACACCACCGCCGGGCACACACACACAACAACAGACACCACCGCCGGGCACACACACACAACAAACACCACCGCCGGGCACACCCACACAACAACAAACACCACCGCCGGGCACACACACAACAACAGACACCACCGCCAAGCACACACACACAACAACAGACACCACCGCCGGGCACACGCACACAACAACAAACACCACCGCCAAGCACACACACAACAACAAACACCACCGCCGGGCACACACACACACACACAACAACAAACACCACCGCCGGGCACACACACACAACAACAAACACCACCGCCAAGCACACACACACACAACAACAAACACCACCGCCGGGCACACACACACAACAACAAACACCACCACCGGGCACACACACACAACAACAGACACCACCGCCGAACACACACACAGAACAACAGACACCACCGCCGGGAACACATAGAACAACAGACACCACCGCCGGGCACACACACACAACAACAGACACCACCGCCGGGCACACACACACAACAACAGACACCACCGCCGGGCACACACACACAACAACAGACACCACCGCCGGGCACACACACAACAACAGACACCACCGCCGGGCACACACACACAACAACAGACACCACCGCCGGGCACACACACACAACAACACACACCACCGCCGGGCACACACACACAACAACAGACACCACCGCCGGGCACACACACACAACAACAGACACCACCGCCGGGCACACACACAACAACAGACACCACCGCCGGGCACACACACACAACAACAGACACCACCGCCGGGCACACACACACAACAACAGACACCACCGCCGGGCACACACACACAACAACAGACACCACCGCCGGGCACACGCACACAACAACAAACACCACCGCCGGGCACACACACACAACAACAGACACCACCGCCGGGCACACACACAACGACAGACACCACCGCCGGGCACACACACACAACAAACCCCACCGCCGGGCACACACACAACAGCAGACACCACAGCCGGGCACACACACACACAACTACAGACACCACCGCCGGGCACACTCACACAACAACAGACACCACCGCCGGGCACACACACACAACAACAGACACCACCGCCGGGCACACACACACAACAACAGACACCACCGCCGGGCACACACACACAACAACAGACACCACCGCCGGGCACACACACACAACAACAGACACCACCGCCGGGCACACACCCAACAACAGACACCACCGCCGGGCACACACACACAACAACAGACACCACCGCCGGGCACACACACAACAACAGACACCACCGCCGGGCACACACACGTAATAACAGACACCACCGCCGAGCACACACACACAACAACAGACACAACCACCGGGCACACCCACACAACAACAGACACCAACCCCGGGCACACACACAAAAACAGACACAACCCCCGGGCACACACACACAATAACAGACACCACCGCCGGGAACACACACACAACAACAAACACCACCGCCGGGCACACACACAACAACAAACACCATCACCGGGCACACACACACACAACAAACACCACTGCTGGGCACAAACACACAACAAACACCACCGCTGGGCACACACACACAACAAACACCACCGCTGGGCACACACACACAACAACAGACACCACCGCCGGGCACACACACACAACAACAAACACCACCGCCGGGGACTCACACACACAACAACAGACACCACCGCCAGGCACACACACACAACAACAAACACCACCGCCGGGCACACACACACAACAACAGACTCCACCGCCGGGCACACACACAACAGACACCACCGCCGGGCACACACACACAACAACAGACACCACCGCCGGGCACACACACACAACAACAGACACCACCGCCGGGAACACACAAAGAACAATAGACACCACCGCCGGGAACACACACACAACAGACACCACCGCCGGGCACACACACAACAACAAACACCACCGCCAGGCACACACACACAACAACAGACACCACCGCCGGGCACACACACACAACAGACACCAACGCTGGGCACACAACAACAGACACCAACACCGGGTCCACCCACACAACAACAAACACCACCGCCGGGCACACACTCACAACAACAGACACCACCGCCGGGCACTCACACACAACAACAGACACCACCGCCGGGCACACACAACAACAGACACCACCCCCTGGCCCACACACAACAACAGACACCACCGCCGGGCACACACACACAACAACAGACACCACCGCCGGGCACACACACAACAACAGACACCACCGCCGGGCTCACACACACACAACAACAGACACCACCGCCGGGCACACACACACAACAACAGACACCACCGCCGGGCATACACACGCATAACAACAAACACCACCGCTAGGCAAACACACACACAGCAACAGACACCACCGCCGAGGACACACACAGAATAACAGACACCACCGCCGGGAACTCACACACAACAACAGACACCACCGCCGGGTACACACACAAAACAACAGACACCACCGCCAGGCACACACACAACAACAGACACCATCACCGGGCACACACACACAACAAAAAACACCACCGCCGGGCACACGCACACAACAACAAACACCACCGCCGGGCACACACACACAACAACAAACACCACCGCCGGGCACACACACAACAACAGACACCACCGCCGGGCACACACACAACAACAAACACCACCGCCGGGCACACACACACAAAAACAAACACCACCGCTGGGCATACTCACACAACAACAGACACCAACGCCGGGCACACTCACACAACAACAAACACCACCGCCGGGCACACGCACACAACAACAAACACCACCGCCAGGCACACACACACAACAACAAACACCACCTCTGGGCACACACACAACAACAGACACCACCGCCGGGTACACACACAACAGACACCAATGCCGGGTACACACACAGAACAACAGACACCACCGCCGGGTACACACACACAGCAACAGACACCACCGCCGAGGACACACACAGAATAACAGACACCACCGCCGGGCACTCACACACAACAACAGACACCACCGCCGGGTACACACACAAAAAAACAAACACCAACGCCAGGCACACACACACAGCATCAGACACCATCACCGGGCACACACACACAACAACAAACACCACCGCCGGGCACACGCACACAACAACAAACACCACCGCCGGGCACACACAAACAACAACAAACACCACTGCCGGGCACACGCACACAACAACAAACACCACCGCCGGGCACACGCACACAACAACAAACACCACCGCCGGGCACACGCACACACAACAACAGACACCACCGCCGGGCACACACACACACCAACAAACATCACCGCCGGGCACACGCACACAACAACAAACACCACCGCCGGGCACACACACACAACAGCAGACACCACCGCCGGGCACACACACAACAACAAACACCACCGCCGGGCACACGCACACAACAACAAACACCACCGCCGGGCACACACACACAACAACAGACACCACCGCCGGGCACACGCACACAACAACCAGCACCACCGCCGGGCACACACACACAACAACAGAAAACACCGCCGGGCACACACACAACAACAGACACCACCGCCGGACACACACACACAACAACAAACACCACCGCCGGGCACACGCACACAGCAACAAACACCACCGCCGGGCACACACAAACAACAACAAACACCACCGCCGGGCACACGCACACAACAACAAACACCACCGCCGGGCACACGCACACAACAACAAACACCACCGCCGGGCACACGCACACACAACAATAAACACCACCGCCGGGCACTCGCACACAACAACAGACACCACCGCCGGGCACACACACACACAATAACAAACACAACCGCCGGGCACACACACACAACAACAAACACCACCGCCGCGCACACACAAAACAAACCCCACCGCCTGGCACACACATAACAACAAACACCACCGCCGGGCACACGCACACAACAACAAACACCACCGCCGGGCACACACACAACAATAGACACCACCGCCGGGCACACACACACAACAACAGACACCACCGCCGAGCACACACACACAACAACAAACACCACCGCCGGGCACACACACAACAAACACCACCGCCGGGCACACACACACAACAACAAACACCACCGCCGAGCACACGCACACAACAACAAACCCCACCGCCGGGCACACACACAACAACAGACACCACCGCCGGGCACACGCACACAACAGCAAACACCACCGCCGGGCACACACACAACAACAGACACCACCGCCGGGCACACACACACAACAACAGACACCACCGCCGGGCACACACACACAACAACAGACACCACCGCCGGGCACACACACACACACAACAACAGACACAACCGCCGGGCACACACACACAACAAACACCACCGCCGGGCACGCCCACAAAATGACAGACAACAGTAACGGACACACAAACACAACAACAGACACCACCGCTAAGCACAGACACACATTAACAGACACCAACGCCGAGCACACACACACAGAACAACAGACACCACCGCCGGGAACACACAAAGAACAACAGACACCACCGCCGGTTACACACACAACAACAGACACCACCGCCGGGCACACACACAGAACAACAGACACCACCGCCGGGAACACACACAGAACAACAGAAACCACCGCCGGGTACACACACACAACAACAGACACCACCGCCGGGCACACACACAACAACAGACACCACCGCCGGGCACACACACAACAACAAACACCACTGCCAAGCACACACACACAACAACAGACAACACCGCCGGGCACACACACACAACAACAGACACCACCGCCGGGCACACACACAACAACAAACACCACCGCCGGGCACACGCACAAAAACAAACACCACCGCCGGGAACACACACAACAGACACCACCGCCGGGTACACACACACAACAACAAACACCACCGCCGGGCACACGCACACAACATTAAACACCACCACAGGGCACACGCACACAACAACAAACACCACCGCCGGGCACACACACACAACAACAAACACCACCGCCGGGCACACGCACACAACAACAGACACCACCGCCGGGCACACACACACAACAACAGACACCACCGCCGGGCACACGCACACAACAACAGACACCACCGCCGGGCACACACAAAACAACAGACACCATCACCGGGCACACACACACAACAACAGACACCATCACCGGGCACACACACACAACAACAGACACCACCGATGGGCACACACACACAGCAACAGACACCACCGCCGGGCACGCTCACACCACTAACGGCCACACAAACACAACAACAGACACCATCGCTAAGCACAGACACACAACAACAGACACCAACGCCGAGCACAAACACACAACGACAGACACCACCGCCGGGCACAAACGCACAACAACAGACACCACCGCCGGGCACACACACACAAAAACAGACACAACCACCGGGCACACACTCACAACGACAGACACCACCGCCGGGCAAACACCCTCAACGACAGACACTTACGCCGGCCACACACTCACAACGACAGACACCACCGCCGGGCAAACACCCACAACAACAGACACCACCGCCGAGCACACACACACATGACAGACACAACCGCCGGGAACACACACAACAACAGACACCACCGCCGGGCACACACACAGAACAACAGACACCACCGCCGGGCACACAAACAGAACAACAGACACCACCGCCGAGGACACACACAGAACAACAGACACCACCGCCGAGCACACATACAGAACAACAGACACCACCGCCGGGTACACACACACAACAGACACCAATGCCGGGTACACACACAGAACAATAGACACCACCGCCGGGTACACACACACAACAACAGACACCACCGCCGAGGACACACACAGAACAACAGACACCACCGCCGGGCACTCACACACAACAACAGACACCACCGCCGAGGACACACACAGAACAACAGACACCACCGCCGGGCACTCACACACAACAACAGACACCACCGCCGGGTACACACACAGAACAACAGACACCACCGCCAAGCACACACACACAACAACAAACACCACCGCCAAGCACACACACACAACAACAAACACCACCGCCAAGCATACACACACAACAAGAGACAACCGCCGGGCACACGCACACACAACAACAGACACCACCGCCGGGCACACACACGCAACAAACACCACCGCCGAGCACACGCACACAACAGCAAACACCACCGCCGGGCACACACACACAACAACAAACACCACCGCCGGGCACACACACACAACAACAAACACCACCGCCAAGCACACACACACAACAACAAACACCACCGCCGGGCACACACACAAAACAACAAACACCACCGCCGGGCACACACACACAACAGACATCACCACCAGGCACACACACACCACAACAGACACCACCGCCGGGCACACACACACAACAACAAACACCAACGCCGGGCACACACACACAACAACAAACACCACCGACGGGCACACACACACAACAACAGACACCACCGCCGGGCACAAACACAAAACAACAAACACCACCGCCGGGCATATTTTTTAATCAATCCTCACCTGGAAGGTGTAGCATATTTTTTAATCAATCCTCACCTGGGAAGGTGTAGCATATTTTTTAATCAATCCTCACCTGGGAAGGTGTAGCATATTTTTTAATCAATCCTCACCTGGGAAGGTGTAGCATATTTTTTAATCAATCCTCACCTGGAAGGTGTAGCATATTTTTTAATCAATCCTCACCTGGGAAGGTGTAGCATATTTTTTAATCAATCCTCACCTGGGAAGGTGTAGCATATTTTTTAATCAATCCTCACCTGGAAGGTGTAGCATATTTTTTAATCAATCCTCACCTGGAAGGTGTAGCATATTTTTTACCCTGATAATTCTAACTACTACCCAAAATTAATTCTAAAGTCTTCAGCCTTAGTAGGTGAGGTACTGAAACAACCAAGATATTTACAAGTTATCTAAATTATCCCTAAGCATTTTGTTGAACCGCTCTGTAGCCGAGGCGCCCCGACACGATCACCGCCGCTCTGGGTGGGGTCGGCATTATTGTGGGAGGCCCCCTGGTCATATACCAAATCTCTACCCGGATGAGTTATAGTGAGCTCCAGCGGATAAAGGTTACATTTAGAATGAAATTCTACAGCTCCATTACCTTGTTTGACCTTGACTGTTCTTACTTTATTGTCCAATCCCTTAATAATTTGCAAGACAGTGCCCATTAACCAGAGGGGTCTGGGTTTATTTAAAGCTCTAATCAGAACTCTATCTCCTATTTTAATTTTGTTTTCCCAAGTTGACTGATATAGGTTTCTGCTATGTTCTAAGCTTAAGCTGAGTAGATAACACTCATACCACAACTTTTTGAAGCTTTCTAATATTTCTTCTTGGACTTCAAGAGTCTTTTCTAAAGAGGGCTGGCTCTGGTCATCGACCCACACTTCCTCATCCCCCCTCAGTACGAGAGATGGGTTCCCATGAAGTTTCAAGAAGGAGTTAGGTGTTATAAACTCCAAGCTTTCTGAACTGGACCGGTAGGTCAAGGGTCTAGAATTTATGGCCAACTGAATGCTTGACAAGGATGTTAACAACTCAAAGTATGTCAACTTGGCCCTTCCGACTACTTTATACGAACAATTCTTGAGCACCCTTATTAACCTTTCCCAAGCAGAGCCTACCCATGCTGAATATAAGGGAATTCTCACATGCTTGATGTTAATTCTCTCCAGTTCTTCCTGAACTTCTTTGGATTGTAGGGAGTTTTCTAAAATATTGCCACCTTTTAAGAAGGCTTTGGCATTATCACTGTAGAGGTAATGGGGAATAGATTATAGATTACAAAATCTGTGAAAGGCCAACAGAAAATTCTTTGTAGACATGTCAGGTAATAATTCAAAGTGAACAGCTCTAATATTAAGACAAGTGAACACCAAAACATAAACCTTGACAGACTGATCACTAAGTTCATCTTTGACCCAGAAATGGCCAGTATAATCTACCCCGACATGTTGAATAGGTTTAACTAGGTTCATGTGATGCTTAGGCATATCTGTGAATTCTGGGTACTTAAATGCCAAGGCATTATATTTTTTACATACATTACAAGAGCTTAGTGTGCTCTTGACTGCCATCCTACCCTTAGGTATCCAGTACCCTTGTTCCCGTAAATATCTCAAGGTAGTTCCAATGCCTAAATGCTGCATTTTGTTATGACAATCATTAATTATCAATATAGTTAACCTGTGCTCCTTAGGGAGAAACACAGGGTGATGTATGTCATACTTGAAGTACTGACACCTACTTATCCTGCCTTTGGACCTTATAATGCCTCTTTCTTCAAGAAATAAGTTGAGGTTAGATACCAGAGGAGGAATTTTTTTTTCATTTGCATTATTTGGATTGTTCAAGAAATTCAGTTCATTCTGGAAACGCTCAGTTTGAGCCACCTTTACCCAATACTCTAAGGCTTTCTTTTTAGGATCACAATCCTTTATTTTATTTAGAAATTTATATAGGTAAGCTGTGCACTTCAACAAGCCCTCAAAGGAAGATTATTTATTTATATTTATTACTCCTGTATTTACATTAGGCGATTGAGAGGTACAAGCAGTGCATATTTTGCCTTTTTGAGAAGGTGCTATGCTCAACAAAGGGTATTGAGGCCACAGTTGGTAATCATTAGTAAGCCACTGTGGTCCCTCCAGCCAGAACTTCATTTTATCCAGATATTTGCTATAAGATAACCCTTTGGTTAGCATATCTGCTGGGTTATCTTCAGTGTGTACATAGTGGTATGCTACAGGTAACTTGAATTTCTTACTTATTTCAGTCTTCAGGCCATCAGCTTCTAACACTCTGTTTTTCAATAATTTGGATTTTACTTTAGTGTCCTTAGTTAGAAGCCAATTTAGCACCACCTGAGCATCCACACAGATATTTATAAATTGAATTTGGATGTGTTGATGAGCCTCTAAAATTGTAGGTAAGCATTTGAAAGCTAATATCACACCCATGAGCTCTAGAGTGGGGATGCTGTGTTCATTTCTCTTATTTAATGGAGCTACCTTAGACTTAGAGTGTAGGTATGTACTTCTACCCTTTCCATCTAGAGCGTAGGCAACAAAGCCATACGCTTCAGCGGAACTGTCTCAAAAAATATGTAGCCCATATGTGTTTAGCTCGTTTAGAGCTTGTCTAGGAAATGACACTTCTGACAGCATCTCCAAGTCTCTACTTAATTTTTTCGTCTCAGTACAGATCTCTTCAGGAAGGGGTTCGTCCCAGCCTCCTTCTAGTTCCCATTTTTTCCTCATTAATATTTTTTCTCTTATGGTCACAGGTAGAGTCAAATTCAAAGGATCAAATAGTTTGGAAGTTTGAGAAAGGACTTGTCTTTTTGTGTTTGCTTCTGGATTTATTTTGCATGTAGCTATGCTCAGGGAATCCTGCTGAACATTATATCTGTACCCTAGCACCTTTTCTTCTTCGCTGGAGTGTTCTACTAATCTTCCATCACTTTCCATCTGTTCTCTCAATTCAGTTGAATTGGAATTCTAAGCTCTTAAGGTAAATCCGCCTGCCTTCATTCTTTCATATGCCAGATTATATAATTTCTTCATTTCTGTTATTTCATTTCCTGTTACCAATAGATTATCTACATAAAAATTATTTGCCAATATTTTGCTTAATTTGTCATCAGGAAATGAACTTGCATGATGTTTCATCACATAGTGCAAGATGAATGGGGAAGAGGTGAACCCAAACACTATGGTCTTGAGCCTGTAGGTGACCAGTTTGTTGCCTCTTTTCCAAAAGAAGCAAAACCTATTTTGGTCTACTTCATTTTTTTAATTTAATCATCAAAAAGGCTTGTTTTACATCACTGAGCATGACTGATTTATTGGTGCGAAAATAGAAAAGTAATTGAAGAATGTTATTCATTAAATCTACACCTGGGTAGGCAGCCTCATTAAGAGAAGGTAATTCCTTCTTGGTTTTTAATGAACAATTGAACACAGGTCTTATTTTAGTTGTTACTTGTTCTTCCATTTTGATGACAGGTCTATGAGGTATTCAAATCTTTTCATTATACTGAGAAGGGTTTACTTCAATTTCTTCTATTATGCCGTCAGCCAGCTGTTGGTCAAATACAGCTTGATGCTTTTCTAGTAACCCCTTTCTTTTTAAGTGGTCCAGAGTTCGGTCCAACACGTTAAGTGCAACAGAATGATTTGAAGGAACAGAATATATTTTGTCTGAATACCATGACAACTCAACATTATAACGACCCCCTTTGAAAGTAATACCATCTTCAAACTTTTTTTTTTTTTTTTTTTTTTTTTTACAGCTAAGGAGACAGCTCAAGGGCGCAAAGGAAAAAAAAGAAAAAAAGGCCCGCTACTCACTGCTCCCGAACAGAGGTTAAAGGAGTGTCCAAAATCAGAGGTTAATTTCGGGAGGAGAGGTGTCCTGATACCCTCCTCTTGAAAGAGTTCAAGTCGTAGGCAGGAGGAAATACAGATGAAGGAAGATTGTTCCAGAGTTTACCAGCGTGAGGGATGAAAGAGTGAAGATGCTGGTTAACTCTTGCATAAGGGGTTTGGACAGTATAGGGATGAGCATGAGTAGAAAGTCGAGTGCAGCGGGGCCGCGGGAGGGGGGAGCCCATGCAGTTAGCAAGTTCAGAAGAGCAGTCAGCGTGGAAATATCGATAGAAGATAGAAAGAGAGGCAACATTGCGGCGGAATTTAAGAGGTAGAAGACTATCAGTATGAGGAGGAGAGCTGATGAGACGAAGAGCCTTAGCCTCCACTCTGTCCAGAAGAGCTGTGAGTGGAGCCCCCCCACACATGAGATGCATACTCCATACGAGGGCGGACAAGGCCCCTGTATATGGACAGCAACTGTGCAGGGGAGAAGAACTGGCGGAGACGGTACAGAACGCCCAGCCTCGAGGAAGCTGATTTAGTAAGAGATGAGATATGAAGTTTCCAGTTGAGATTTTGAGTTAAGGATAGACCGAGGATGTTTAGTGTTGAGGAAGGTGATAGCTGGGTGTTGTCAAAGAATAGGGGATAGTTGTTTGGAAGATTGTGTTGAGTGGATAGGTGGAGAAACTGTGTTTTTGAGGCGTTGAAGGACACCAGGCTCTTCTTGCCCCAATCGGAAATAATAGTAAGGGCTGAGGCTAAGCGTTCTGCAGCCTCCAGCCTTGAGTCGTTAAGTTCCTGAAGGGTGGGTCTTCTATTAAAAGAAGTTGAATAATGCAGAGTGGAATCATCGGCGTAGGAATGGATAGGACAGTTCGTTTTGGAAAGAAGATCATCAATGAACAACAGAAAACGAGTGGGAGATAGGACAGAAACCTGTGGGACACCACTGTTAATAGATTTAGGGGAAGAACAGTGACCGTCTACCACGGCAGAAATAGAACGGTCAGAAAGGAAACTGGAGATAAAGGTACAGAGAGAAGGATAGAAACCGTAGGAGGGTAGTTTAGAAAGCAAAGATTTGTGCCAGACCCTATCAAAAGCTTTTGATATGTCCAGCGCAATAGCAAAAGTTTCACCGAAACGGCTAAGAGAGGATGACCAAGAGTCAGTTAAGAAGGCTAGGAGATCACCAGTAGAACGCCCCTTGCGGAACCCATACTGGCGATCAGATAGAAGGTCAGAAGTGGAAAGGTGCTTTTGAATCTTCCGGTTAAGGATTGATTCAAAAGCTTTAGATAGACAAGAAAGTAAAGCAATAGGACGGTAGTTTGAGGGATTGGAGCGGTCACCCTTCTTAGGTACAGGCTGTATGAAGGCATACTTCCAGCAAGAAGGAAAGGTAGATGTTGACAGGCAGAGGCGAAAGAGTTTGACCAGGCAGGGTGACAGCACGGAGGCACAGTTTTTAAGGACAATAGGAGGCACTCCATCAGGTCCATAAGCCTTCTGAGGATTGAGGCCAGAGAGGGCATAGAAAACATCATTTTGAAGAATCTTTATAACAGGCGTAAAGGAGTCAGAGGGGGGATGAGTAGGAGGAATATGCCCAGAATCGTCCAGAGTGGAGTTTTTAGAAAAAGTTTGAGAGAAGAGTTCAGCCTTAGAGATAGATGAGACGGCAGTGTTGCCGTCAGGACTGAGGAGTGGAGGGAAAGATGAAGAAGTGAAGTTGGAGGAGATGTTTTTGGCTAGATGCCAGAAGTCACGGGAAGAGTTAGAGAAAGCAAGGTTTTGACATTTTCTATTAATGAAAGAATTTTTGGCTAGTCGGAGAATAGATTTGACACGATTTCGGGCAGAAATATAAAGTTCAGAATTAGCATTAGTTTGAAGGCTCTGGTACCTTTTGTGAGCTACCTCTCTATCATTGACAGCACGAGAACAAGCGTGATTAAACCAAGGCTTTTTAGCGTGAGGAGTAGAGAAAGAACGAGGAATGTATGCCTCCATTCCAGAGACAATCACCTCTGTGATGCGCTGAGCACACACAGAGGGGTCTCTATCCTGGAAGCAATAATCATTCCACGGGAAATCGGAAAAGTACATCCTCAGGTCGTCCCACCGAGCTGAAGCAAAATGCCAGAAGCATCGCCTCTTCGGTGGGTCCAGAGGGTGTACAGGAGCGATAGGACAGGATGCAGAAATAAGATTGTGATCGGAGGAGCCCAACGGAGAGAACAGTTTGACAGAATAAGCAGAAGGGTTTGAGGTAAGGAAGAGGTCTAGAATGTTGGGCCGATCTCCAAGACGGTCGGGAATACGTGTAGGGTGCTGGACCAACTGCTCTAGGTCGTTGAGGATAGCAAAGTTGTAGGCTTGTTCACCAGGATGGTCAGTGAAAGAGGATGAAAGCCAAAGCTGGTGAACATTGAAATATCCTAGGATGGAGATTTCAGCGAAGGGAGAGTGGGTCAAGATGTGCTCCACTTTAGAATTCAAATAGTCAAAGAATTTTACATAGTTGGTAGAGTTAGGTGAGAGATAAACAGCACAGATGTATTTAGTAATAGAATGACAGTGAAGTCTTAACCAGATGGTGGAAAATTCAGAAGAGTCAAGGTCGTGGGCACGAGAGCAAGTGATGTCGTTGCGCACGTAGGCGCAACATCCAGCTTTGGATTGAAATTTAGGATAGAGATAGTAGGAGGGAACAGAGTAGAGATTGCTGTCAGTAGCCTCAGAAACCTGTGTTTCGGTAAGGAAGAGAAGGTGAGGTTTAGAGGAGGAGAGATGATGTTCCACAGAATGAAAATTAGAGCGAAGACCGCGAATGTTGCAGAAATTGAGAAGAAAGAGGTTCGAGGAGTTATCAAGACACCTCTCGGGTCGGCAGCCAGAAGGGGAGTCCTCCATGGGGGAATTTGTGGTCCCCCCCCCCCAGTCGGGGACTCCGAGGCTTGGTGTATGTGCGCCATTTTGAAATTTTAATTTTGGGAAAAGGTGTATATGTTGTGTGAATGCGGTGTGGTGTGGATAGAGAGAGGATCTGTCTTTAGAGAGCATGCTGAACTACTCTCCGGTGTTGGTGAGACAATAGGGAAACGGTTAGTGAGGACATGGGAAGGGTCTTTGGAGGGCTTCAGCTCCATTCTCACCTCCCATATATACCTCACCTGGAGTGGCTTGCGCCCGCTCGGTAGGTGTCTTCCTACCTACTCCAGCCGCTTTATTTGTTCGCTTTCTAGGGACAATAGGTCTTGATCAGTGGTTTTAATTCCTAAGGACTCGAGACTAAAAAGATGTTCCAGTCCATTGTCCACTTCCGTGTCCTCTAGAAGGTGATCAAGTGGGTTGAAATATAATTTTATAGGGTCCAAAACGGCATTTACCATTGTTTTAGTTTTGTTGCATAGGTTTTTCTCATCCTTTTTTGTTAGGAGACGCATAACAAATTGTTGTTCTGCTGGACTCAAAAAGTTAAATACATTTCCAATGGGATCTACTTTGTTGTGCATAACTAAACATTTACCTCCTAATTTCTCTTGCCAGGACACTGATGACATAGACTGTAGTATGTCAATGCCTAGCAGCATATCAACTTGGATAGTTTCATGGTTCTTGGCCTCATAGAAGTGTTCATCCAACAATTTTATGTTATTTTCCTTGAATTTGCAAATGACTGCGTTCATCCCTGGAACGTAAAAATTAATGTCCAAGGTCTTGTCCACCAATAAGGGAACAAAAGTGAATCGATCTTCTAATTTAATCCCTGTAGCCATTTGTTTGAAGCTTTTTGTTTCTGCACCAATGTAGGTTCCAATATCGCAATGTAGGGAAAACAATTTATTCACATCTGGGCAAAGGTCTTTGGCAGCGGTTTCCGAAATATATGATCTTTGGCTTCCGGTATCAACAAGGCACCTAACCTTTCTACTCTTTCTGCCATTCTTTAAAGTTAAAGTCATCGTTGGCAGCAATTGGCAAGAGTCGAAACTTCTTTGAGCCAGGCACAAGCTTATATTTGTTAATTTGAGGTTTAGCTTTATCTTTCTTGTCGGCCGAGGGACACAAGGGTGTAATATGTTCTTTGAACCGACAGACTCTGCATTGGTATCTAAGTTTACCCTGTTTTCCATAACAGCTGTTCTCATCGTGCCCCGAACCAGCACACCTGGTACACATAGATAATTCTTTTAGTCGGGCAATTTTGGCTTCCAAGTTGGTAAAGTTCGAGCATTGGCCCAAAGAATGCCCACCAGCCCCACATAACTTACAAGTTAATTCTGTGGAGAAGGATTTGTAATTTTGGAGTGTACCCTTTGGGGCTTGGGTTTCTCTGGCCTTCATTGGTGGTTTGTTTTCACCTGAGGAAGGCTTATTGTTGCCTTTATTAAAATTCTTAGGCTTTACTGAACAAGTTTTACTCAGAGTGGTGAGAACTCTGTGATAATTTTCAAAGATATCAGTTATGGTGGGGTAATTCTTGGATAGAAGACGAATGAATTCCCTTTTTACTGTTGCTGGCAATTTGTCAAAGATGATGTGGCTGATAAGGGAATGACCAGCTGAGTCTGGCTCCAGAAAGTTAAGGCCATGAGTCTTTAACTCGGCTAAATAGGCCCTTATCTCATTTATGAAAATCTTGGTGGAAGTATATTCAGGGTCAAATGAAGAGCTAGGATAAGATTTCATTATATTCTTATAAGTTTCATCAATAATGAATTCTTTGTCTAAAAATTCTTTCTCCAGCATTTGGACGGCTGTTTTGTAATTAGCATCCGTTATGGATAAATGTTTCACTACAGAGAGAGCATAATCTCTCAAATAGCCAATTAAATAGGCTAGATTGGTAACATCAGTCAGATGCTTTCTCGTCCCAATCACATTATTAAATTGGTTAAAAAGGTATTAAAAGCAAACTTGTCCTTCCCCTTTCCCGAAAATGTTCCACAATTCAATGGGGGAGGCTTACCTGCACTAAAATTCATCTGTGACATAAACTGCATCAGATTCTGTGAAGTAATATCACTTTGAGCACCTCTTAAATCCTGATCCTTATTTAGCTCAACATACCGATCTAATTATATTTCAATCTATAGTGAGAAATTCATTTGATCTTCCAACTCTGAGGCATAGTAAGTTTCATTCTTACTTTCAAGGTCTGTTTGATCCATTACTTTATTTATTGTGTCATCATAGTGTCTCACTTGTACCATTTCTAATTCTATTTTATTGGTCAAGCTCTTACTTAAGGAGGGTGTCAAGGGATCTGAGTTAATTCTTTCAATTGCTTAAGAAGGAGTGTTATTTTCTTTTTAAAGATTCCCCTGCTCCTTCTCAGGGTCTTAATTATCTCTTGGGGAACAGAGTTTTTAACTACTCCTTGGGTGGCTGTTTCCTCAGGGTTTAGCTTTGAATCCATTGTGGCAAATATAGAAGCAAGCTCAATTTTGATATAAACAATCTTAAAGGGTTTGCTTAATAGGGTGGTTTCAATTCTAAGCGCAATTATAAAAAAAAGTGAGACCCCTAACTGTACAAGGAGGCAGTCCCGGACCGGCTAGTTGGCCCTCAATTGCCACTAGCTATTCAACTGAATAATGCTTCGGGCATCTGGGGGTCAACTACTTACTGCCGGTGTTCAAGGGCGTATTTTAAAACCACCCAAGACTGCATCCCCGTAGTACGTACCTCACCAAACCAGTTCCTCGCAAGTGAACCACACCCCCGAGATACTGAGGGTGGTCGAGGAGGAAGGGTCGAAGTACCATTAAGCAACTCATATCACCCGATCTCTGAACCCGTTTGCTAGAACCAACTCGTGATCCCAACTCCTAAACCGAGACAGATCACGTATACATAAGAATGACCAAACAGTAACACTTTCATCTTTACTTTATGCTGCCTCAGGGGATGAACTAACACGGCTGTACTCTTTGCTAAATTCAACTGAATCTAGCAAAGAGCAGTTGATGTAGTTACTCACTTCTTTTGAAAATATTGCACTACTTTTGAAAATATGTTGTGATACAGTGAATTCGCCGTACCCAACGGTTATGTTTCTCGCAAGACACTAGAACTGCACCACGACAACTCCACAAAAAAGACACACAAACCACTTACCACTAATTCATCAGGGGTGCCGGGCTTTCCCCTACAAGCACCTCCTAGCGTTGCAACGATAATCCTAACAGGCCTAATAGTAATATCTATTTGTAATCACTGTAGGAGGCACTTATCTTTCGAAGGGTTTCAAAAGTAGTGGTCTCTTGAATTAAGTTTTGAGGAGTCCTGTTGTCCTCGGGACTTAGTTTAAGTCCGCACTGTCGCGAGTTAGGGTGGGGCGAAGCGCTGAAGGTGTTGTTTGCTAGAGAGCAGGTGATGTAGTGGGCCAAAAGCCAACCACGTTATTCCTTTGATTGTAAATGTGTTTAGTCTTCAGGCAGTGAATACGGTGATACTGTCTCGGTCTGGGAGCCGATGAGCGAAGCATGTAAGTACCATCCAAGGCTTATTTGAGCTCAGACGACACTCTTAGTTGGCTTGAACTCTTGGCCCGAGACTAGTTCATAAGGGAAATAGTTAATTTGTCTAATCCCCTGGTTAATTGACCTAATTCCTAACACCGTTTGCCATAGAAGTGGCTTGCAGGGAAGGATTAAAGCACTTGTGCACCTACTCTTGGATATACGTTCTGTTCACTCCCGATGCAGCAAAGTGGCGATCAATACGTTTCTTGAATGAGTTGATGCTCTCTGCGCTAACCACTTCTGGATGGAGCTGGATGGGATACACTAACACTACAGAGAGAGACAGATCGAGAGACTTATTAGAACCTTTGCTGGAGTGAGCTAGATGTAATACACTAACAGCAGAGTGACAGACAGAGAGAGCTATTAGAACCTTTGCTAGGGTTGGATGGAGCTGGATGGGATACACTAACACTACAGAGAGAGACATATAGAGGGATTTATTAGAACCTTTGCTAGGGTTGGATGGAGCTGGATGGGGTACACTAACACTACAGGGAGAGACATATAGAGAGACTTATTAGAACCTTTGCTGGGGTTGGATGGAGCTGGATGGGATACACTAACAACAGAGAGAGTGACATGGATAATAGTGGAGATAATTAGTGGCTGATTTTGATCATGAATGTGATAATGAGTAATGATGAAGATGATGAAAATAATGAGGAGGACAGACAGAGAAATAAATAGGGATAGTTATTAGAGCCTTTGCTGGAGGTGGATGAAGTGGATGGGGTACTCTAACAATAGATAAAATGAAATATGGTGAATTAAGTGTATGGCTGTGATGATGATGATGATGATGAGGAGGAGGAGGAGGAAGAGGAGAAGGAGGAGGAGGAGGGAGAGGATGAAAATGATGGTACACTAACAGCAGAGAGCAACAGATGAGGAACAGTGGACTAATATTGACTGATTGTGATGATAATTGTGATGATGATGATGAGGGCGAGGAGGAAAACTATGGTACACTAACAGCAGACAGACAGGATGAAAAAGTAATTGTAACTGTAATTATTTTTTTCAAGTGTAATTACTCCAACCCTGGTGACGAGTGCCCCGCCTGCCTGCCCGTCCGCTCGCCTGGCTGCCTACTCTCCTCCTCCTTCCAGCGTGCCAGTGTCAGACCTCCAGCCGGCTACTGAAAGTGAATCAGCTCAGAAGTACCAGCGAGTGGGCTAGTATGTCACCCCCTTTTTCTCTCTTCCTCCTCCTTCTTCCCCCTCCCTCACTCTCTCTTCCTTTGCCCTCTCACATATCCAGCCTCACTATATTGTTCAGCCAGGTCTAGTTTAGTCTTCATCCATCTCTTCTTCACCCTGTTCTTGCATCCATGTCTTTAGTATGTCGCCCGCCACTCCCCTTCCTCTCCCTCTCTCCCTCTCTTTCTCTCCCCCTCGCCCACTCAGACATCCAGCCTCACAATATGGTTCATCCAGTTCTAGTTTAGCTCTCATCCATCTCTTCTACACCCTCTTCTTGCATCCATGTCTTTAATATGTCACCCACCACGCCCCTTCCTCTTCCTCTCTCTCTCGTTCGCCCTCTCTGACATCTAGTTCCACCATATGGTTCATCCGCTCCACTTTAGTCGTCATCCACTTCTCTCGTAACCCTTTTGTTGCATCCATGTCTTAAGGTTGATGGATAAGACTTCATTATTCACTATATTTTTTTTTTCTCGTATGAACTCGGATGAAAAAAAACTTTCCTTTGCGTATGACAATGCCACGCCCCGCCCCCGAGCTTTCCTTCTCTTCTTCCTTCTTCTTCCCTTCTTCCTTCCTTCCTTCCTTCCTCCCTCCTCTTCTCCTCCATTGCTTCTTTCTTCCTCCTCCTCCCTTCCTCTTTCCTTCTCAATTCCTTCTTCTTTCTTTTCCCTTTCCTCTGTTCCTTCCTTTCCTCCTAGCTTCAAAGACATATCAACACAGTATATACCCTACCCTTAAATAAACCCTCCACCCCCCTCTACCCCTCCCTCTCTGACATCACAAACCCCCCCCCCCCACACACACACACACACCTGTACACGCCACGCACGCACACACAGCCAGCCAACCATCCACGTGTACATGCTGTTTGTGTGTTTGGGTTATGGACGAAGACTACGGACCATGAGACGCTCGTAAACACTCTTATACTCCACCGGGACCTCAAGACCTGTATCGCAAATGGGTACGGCGGATGAGTTTTTGGTGCGTGGAGAGCGAGAAAAACTGGATATGGAAGTGGGTGAGTGGAACGAGCTCAGCGGTACCCTTGTGATCGCGGCAAATGAGACTGAGAGTATAAAGGGAAAGGTACTGTAGGTGTGTTTATGAAGGGGATGATATGGTACACAGAATGGGTTAAGAAATAGTTCGTGTACGTTCATTAGGCCTTTTGCAGACACTTTATATCTCTGGAAAGGCAGGGTACTGGAGGTGTTTTTACGGGCGAGGATGTTATGACTAAGAAATGGTTCGTGCACGTTCATTAGGCCTTTTGCAGACACTTTATATCTCTGGAAAGGTATTGTATGTGTGTTTATGGACAAGGATGACATGGTGCAGAGAAAAGGTTAAGAAACGGTTCGTGCACGCTCATTAGGCCTTTTGCAGACTCCTAATATCTCTGGGAAGGTATTGTAGGTGTGTTTATGGACAAAAATGATACAGAATAGGCTAAAAATGGTTAGTGTACGTTCATTAGGCTTCTGCAGACTTCTAATATCTCTGGAAATGTACTGTGGGTGTGTTTATGGCCAAGGATGACATGGTACACAGAATAGGTTAACCACAGCAGTGTTCCCTCTTCCCTCCACGGCAGTTCCACACAACTCTTATGACACACTGCTGCCACCTTGATAAATCATGTATAATGTATTCATAATGTATAATTCAGCCTCGAGAATGCCAGACGATAGGGGAGGGGAAAGGAGGGGAGGGGCAGAACGGTGTGTATATTGAAGGAGAGTAATTTGTCCTGTTTTTCTGCACCTTCGTGACTCAACAAAAGGAAAAAACTCATATCAATAGAAAAAAAAAAGAGAAAAGGGGGAAAAATTAGGAGGGAACGAAAGAATGAAAATAAGAAAATGAAACGAAAAGAACGAAAGAAAAGAAAAATGAAGAGAGGAAGGATGATAAAGAAAAAGGGAAAGAAAGTGACAGAAAAAAAGGTTAAATACATATATGAGAAAAAGTTTTAGTGATCAAGACGCCATTGGAAGATAAATAAGAGGGAACACAAGAAACAGAAACAAGTAAATAGATAAATAAAACAGCTAACATTTGAACGACTACTCATGAAACGACCTCCACTAGAAACCAACACGCCGCTAAAACATAACCAAACAAATAAACTAATAAATAAACACCCAAAAAACACGCACAGCTAAACATTGTAATCCCCACACATAAAACACCAGCCGCATGCAATAGCCGCCCATCACGCCATACCTATAAACAGCTAAACAAATAAATGGAGAGATTAATATAACACGCGCATGTAAACAGTTTAATGGCTCGACATAAAGCACCACCTGTAGCCAGCACGCCGCTAGCATGATGCACTCCCCCATGACTCACGGAGCGGCGACCACAGAGTTATACACTAGAGGGTTCTACTCCAGTCTCTCGCCACGGTGAGAGGTGAAGCCACTGCTCCTGCCTGTAACTCTGTGCTCGGCCGCCACAGGGTGACGGATTGGCGACCTTTTCATGATTCCACATGTTCACACTTAACCACTATTAGCTAGCCACCATTATGATATTTTGGAAAACCGAGCCGATCATCGTGTTGATGAGACATTGCTGCATATCATCATCACAAATGTATTGCACTTAGGTAAACACCTACAATAAAATAATGAGAAAAATACACGGTAGTGTAAAAACATTTTTGTTAACCTTTTTTGCTTCAACTCCTTGTCATTCATGTACTTTTTATTGCATTAGATTTTCGTTTACAGTTTCAAATTCAGCACATCTTTCCGATTCAGATGGTATATGACATGTACCAATGTAAGAATAATCAGGGGTAAAAAATGGACAAGAAATTAACAAGTCTTTCTGACAGAGGATCGCCGAGGCGCTGCTAACTTGATAATAGCACTAGCAGACATAACTATGTGATGTTAAATTTCTCTCTGTCTCGCCATCCGTCACCCTAAGATGGCCGCCAGTTGCTTCAAAATCCAGGCTCTGGGAACCCTCTATGTATTTAACTCTGTAGGGACGACAGAGCGGCCAGGGCAGCGGCATCAACGGACGGGCACCACGCAGCTGTTTTTCCTCTCTCGAACGGGGTGACATTTACGTGTTTTATAATGAGTTACGCGCTTAGCAGTTATGCATCTCTGTCATCATAAACACAGGCGAGGGAGTGATTTAGAGCCGAGTAATGACGTATGTGAGAGCCGGCTGTGATGTTGTTGTGTCTATTAGTGAGTCAGAAGTGTGTTTTAATTTGTTGTGTTCACGTAGTTGTAGTTAGAATTTACAGTCGCCGGTACAAAATTAACTACTGTATGAAAATAGCTGCGTATGTGAGAGCCGGCAGCGTTGATGTGTAATAGCGGCTCAGATGTATGTTCTAACTTGTTTATACGCAGTTGTAGCTGTATTCTAACTGTCGCAGGTAGAAATTTGAACTGATGTATGGAAATCCCGCAGAGTTTATCAGATTTGAAGCCAGGGTGGTGTTGTCTTGCTTCGATATCTATATTTCTTGTTGTATTTACTTACTTGTAGTTCATACTTTTTACAGTAGAGGGATAATCGAGGGAAAAAATAAAAGTAATGTAAGAAAACCGACGCAAAGTTTAAGGTACTGAATCATAATCGCTCTGTCCTGCTTTTCTTTTCTTCTACGCTTGCCCTAAAGCGCCAGTAGGCTTTCTTGACGGGTGGATGGAGGTACATCAGTAGAGGGACATTAATGGAGGTACACGAACTCGCGATCTGAAGTTGAAAAGCCAAGTTGATAAAAATAAGCAAGTGCATAGATTTAGCATCACTTATGAAACTGATGTCAGACGGAGCGGTCCAACATCCCAGGCACTTCAGGACAAATACATTCATCAAGTCAATGAAAGATGGCGACAGTAAGATATGGATATGAAGGAAGGGCAATGGTTACGAGTTATTACTAGGACTGAAATATTGTAAACTCTGCGGTGTTTTCTTGCGTTAGTTTAATTTTTTGCACTCGACTGCCTCTGCTGTATGTAATAAAACTACAATTAGGTAAATCTCTCTCTCTCTCTCTCTCTCTCTCTCTCTCTCTCTCTCTCTCTCTCTCTCTCTCTCTCTCTCTCTCTCTCTCTCGTTCGGTAAATTGCGAAAAGGGGTCGCAGAAGGTCTAACTATCGAGATGCTTACGGCAAACATGTTGGGAGGCGGTGGCCGAGTGGTCAGCGTGGATGTTGTGATCCCGAGGACCCGGGTTCAAATCCCATCGCAAGACGCTGACAATTTTCAACCATCGTCAAGTGGCGGAAGGTTACCTACGTGCTGCCCCAGATCTATAATTTACCTTTACTTCACCGACTCCAGCCAAGAGGAGCACCGGGGGCCAGCATGGGCCAAGCAAGAGTCAGATATCACGGCAATCACTATAAATAGAATTCACCTGCGCCGCTAACGTTCTGGGGCCGTCCACTACTACCCCAAAGGAGAGCGAGCCTACCGGTGCTATGGCCATGTAAAAAAAGAAAAAAAGGGCTTCGCAGAGATAGTGTTTGACCGACAGACAGGATTTGACCGACAGAACTGAAGAAAACAAAAACACTGCAGTAATTCATGCCATTAGCTCGCCGCGTTAATAATGAAACGAGTCTTTTTTTATCTTTTGCTGTGTTTACACGTCGAGGCAGATAAAAGATGGAGAAGACTGAGTGCTCGCTAATTAATGCACATCAACCAATACAAAAAAATAGAAAAAATGAATCAAAGAATGGGCCGAGACAAACGACAGCTAAGACACAAATCACAAACACTCAAACCACGCTGCGGAGAATAACACAAGGAACAAAAAACTGAGGAATTAAAAATAAATACAAGAATAGACATTGACAAATGACTGCTCGAACAAAACAAACTAAAAAAAGGTCAAATAATACTTAGGAAAAAAACAAAATAAATAAAACAACTACAAATGATTATAAGAACCATTTCCTGTTTCGTCACGCTACCGATGCTTTTTTTATTATTTTCTTGCGCCGAGAAACCAACAAGGAGGAAGACAGAAGAGAGAGGGAGGAAGAGAGGGAAGGAAGGAGGATGAGTGGTGCTTGATGGCGGAAGAAAGGGAGAAGAAAAGATGGAAATGGGGGAGAGGGAAAAGATGAGAGGGAGGATGCGAAAGAGGAAGAGAGAAACACAGATGATTGGGTGGAAGAGATGGAGGGAAGAAAGATGAGAGTAATGCTGCAAGAGAGAGAGGGAGTGTGAGTGTACCTTACTGACGTGAGAGAGGGAGATGAATGTAGAGGAGATGGAGAGAAGAGAGAGGGTGTGTGAGTGTACCTTACTGACGAGAGGGAGGCTGAATGTAGAAGAGATGGAAAGAAGAGAGACGAGAGGGAGGCTGAATGTAGAAGAGATGGAAAGAAGAGAGACGAGAGGGAGGCTCTGTAACGCTGAGGCTAAGTGAGTGGATGGGTGGAAGGAGATGGGAGAAGATGACTGTAGCGTGGTGGAAGAGATGGAGGGAAGGGAGATGAGAGGGATGCTGGGTAACGGGAGGAGGGAGAGTGTGGATTGGTGTAAGAGAGGTAAGTGAGAAGATATGGGTGGAGGCAAGGCAGAGATAAAGATAGTGGGTTAAGGAGTGGGAGAAAATAAGAGGGGTGTTACGTGGTGGTGAGAGGGTTACCTGAGAGGGGTGGGTGAGAGGGATAGGTGAGTGGGAGTTAGTGTGTGGGAGCGAGGGTGAGGGAGTGAGGGAGCGGAGTTAAGCATTTAAATCTACACTCTCTAGAAAGGCGAAATTTGCGAGGAGACTAGATCGAAGCCTATAAATGGATGAAGGGCTTTAATAAATGGGATGTCAATAAGATTTTGATAGTAAAAGAGCCAGGTAGGACGCGTGGCAATGGTTTTAAGTTAGACAAATTCAGATTCAACAAAGACATAGGCAATAATTGGTTCACTAATAGAGTGGTGGACGAATGGAACAGGCTTGGGAGCCATGTTGTGGGTGCCAATACCATAGATACATTCAAGAAGAGGTTAGATAAAGCCATGGATGGCGAGGTAAGGTGGGGTTGAGTGTACAGGAGCTGCCTTGTATAGGCCAACCGGCCTCTTGCAGACTCCTTACGTTCTTATGTTCTTATTACTACTACTACTACTACTACTTATACTACTTCTACTACTACTATTACTACGTACTACTACCAATAACAACAACAAAGGCAGCAGCTCCTCCACCGCCATTATTCGCACACTGTTGGTAGGGCAACAACGAGAAGGGCAGGGATGGATGGAGGGAATACAAGAGTTGTGTGTTCGAATACGAATACTTCAAATTCCGACGAATACGAAGACGAATTCGAATACACTGAAATGTTTTTAATTCGAATACAAATACGAATACTTCTTGAAAGTATTCATGAATACTTTTTATTGGAAAATACCTTCTTAACGTAACTGCATGGGTACAGCGCTGTTCTAAAGTTATGCAACAGTAACATGAGTTCATGAACAGTGACATGACTGGTGCCAGTACAGGGGTGTCACACCTACTTTACAACGTATAAGGAACAACGGCTGCTATTTCTGATAATAAATTTTGGAGTATTCGTCAGATTACTTGCAGAATACGAATACTTTTCCCTTGTATTTGAATACGAATGCGAATACTTTGATTTCCATCAATAATTATTGGAATACGAATATGAATACACAAAGTACCGTATTCGAATGTATTATACTATGAATACCGAGTATGAGTACGTCATCCCTGCCACAACCACCATCACCACTACCACCACCGCGTCCCCGGTGTTTCAACCCTACACTACCACCACCACAACCACCAACGTAACCTCGACCACCACCCTAATATGATCAACCACTACCATCACCGAGTTACCATTGCTTCATCCTTACACTACCACAACCACCACCAGTACCACTTAGAGAGCGCACTCCACTCAGCCATGACCCGCCCGCCGCCACACCCGCCTTCTCGCCCGCACACACGCCTTCCAGTCCGTGGGCGCGGCGTGACGGAGGGTAGGACTAATGTGATATACGCGAGATTCGACAATACCATTCGGGAAATGACGGCGGGGTCCCTGAAGCGGCCTCAGTGACGGAGTGAGTAGAGGGAGAAAGAGAGAGGAGGGGAGAAGAAGGGAAGATGGGGGAGGGAAAACGACCTGGAGGGGAAGAGAAGGGACGGGAGGTGGAGGAGGAAGAGGGTGGAGGAAGGGAGTGGCTAGACAAATTGGTGGGTAGGAGGAAAATGAGAGGGAAGGAGGTGGGAAGGGGTTGATGAGAAGATAATATGAGGAGGAGGAACAGGAGGAGGAGGAAAAGAGGGAGAGAGAGAGGCAAGAGATTGGTTAAAAGAGGATTGCAGAATGGCGACAATGAAGATGAGGTGGAGGAGGGCGAGGTGGAGGAGGAGGAGGAGGAGGAGGACGAAGGGAGAAATGTGGATAAAATAAAGAGGTGGAAGTGAGGAAAAAAAATGTTAATGTAAAAACGGTTGAAGAACTAACCAAAAGAGAAGCAAAGAAAGATGACGAAAAAATGAAAAATAAGAGACATGAAGCGTGGCAATGCTGTTCTTTCTATCCACAAACCCTTCTTCCAAAAACTTATTCCTGCTATAGCCGCGTTCTTGACTACAGAAACTAGGAGGGAAAAAAGAGTTACTGGAGGGAAGAAGAACGAGAGAGAATGGCAGATAAAAGTAGAAGGTAGGAGAGAAAAAACGGATCTGGGAGGAAGAGAAGAGGGAGAACGCGAGAAAGAGCTGGTGGAAGAAAATAATTAAGAGGAGGAAGAATAACGAAAACAAATAATACGAAGAAAACAAAGAATGCAAGAAGAAAAGAGGGTGGTCAGAGGTGCAACGCGGGGGAGAAAACGTAGACGCCGAGGTGAAGTTTATCTATATCCTACTGATTGAGAAGTTTATCTATATCCTACTGATTGAGAAGTTTATCTATATCCTACTGATTGAGAAGTTTATATATATCCTACTGATTGAGAAGTTTATATATATCCTACTGATTGAGAAGTTTATATATATCCTACTGATTGAGAAGTTTATATATATCCTACTGATTGAGAAGTTTATCTATATCCTACTGATTGAGAAGTTTATATATATCCTACTGATTGAGAAGTTTATATATATCCTACTGATTGAGAAGTTTATCTATATCCTACTGATTGAGAAGTTTATATATATCCTACTGATTGAGAAGTTTATATATATCCTACTGATTGAGAAGTTTATATATATCCTACTGATTGAGAAGTTTATATATATCCTACTGATTGAGAAGTTTATCTATATCCTACTGATTTCGAACTATCACAAATCAGCGATAAATGCAAATCCTGTTCTGGTTCCCGTCATAACGAAGGGCGGAGAGGAAGGCGTGTAGCAAGGCCAAGGTGACATGTAGCACGCGCGCACCTGAGGACGCGGCGGTAGGGAGCTAATCACAGGTGGGCCGCGGCGGGTGATTACGGACAAACAGGTAAAGAACATAAGCCAGAGTCGAGGTAGAACACATTATAGGATTTTTATGTGATTATTTAAGAGATATGGACCTTTACTCTCTCTCTCTCTCTCTCTCGAAAACCTCATCTCTTCCTCTCGTTCCACTACTCTTCGTTTTTTCTTCTTCTTCCTTCGCCTTCTCATTCTCCTGCTCCTCCATCTCCCTCCTTTACTACCTTTCCTTCTTTACTGTCTACCTCCTTTTCTTACCATGTTCTTGTTATTTCCTCCTCCTCTTCCTCCTCCTCCTCCTCCTGTGTTCCTAGCGAGAGTACAATTGCTAAACAAAATGTAATGTTGAATCTTGTCAGGTTAGGAAATATAAACGCCAGTCTTCGCCGAGTTCATTAGAGGCGGCGGTAAACGGCTCGGGCTTAGTTCAACATTCCTTGCTTCCGTCACCTGTTTGTGCACTCGGGATGAAACAAAAAAATAATAGAAAGATAAGTTTAGACCAGTGGCAGGTTTTGTAGTTTTTTCTTTCCATTTTGAGAGCGAGGAGAGAAACTTAAGTGTGTGGATGTGAAGAGACGTCAATGGAATGCATTAAGTAAATAAATAAATAAATAGGTGATACAAAAAAAACATTAGACTGCCTTAAGATTTACAAAAAGCGAACACACGATTATTATTTTTGAGGTGCCTGAATAATTTTTTGAAAACCTACATGTACTTCTCACAACAACAACAACAAAACACAGAAAATAGCGTTACCTAACAGGGCGGCAGATTGAACTCCGTAACCCGAATGGGCTAAACTAGAACAAAGTAGAGACAGTGCCAGCAACAGAATATCTCAAGCATCATCAATCTCGTGACGCACCATTTTCAACAGGATCCAACGCTGCTTTAAGTAACATCAACTCCTGGGACGCATCGGTCAGCCAAAATAAAGTAGAGTGCGTGGCAGCAACGGGATCTCTCAGGAGTCAGCAATTCCGTAACGCACCATTTTCTAGCAGGAGGCAAAACTGCATTACATAACACCGACTCCTGGGACGTAGATACGAGCCAAAATAAAATCAAGGAGAGAATGCGCCAGCAACAGGATATCTCTGGCGTCCTCTCTCGTGACGCACCATTTTCCAACAGGATCCAAAACTACATTACATAACACCAACTCCTGGTACGCATACACGAGAAACAATACACTAAAGTAGAGGTTATGCCAGCAACGGGATATCTCTGGCGTCCTCTCTCGTGACGCACCATTTTCCAACAGGATCCAAAACTACATTACATAACCGACTCCAGGGACGCAGATATAAGCAAAACTGTGACAATATTTCCTTTTTCTTTTCTCTTGACAGCTTTTACTCCTGTTTATATGGGATCGCTATTTCGGGGTTGAGGATCGGGGTGTTGAAGCTCTTCCTGACGAACGCGGCGCCACAGGGATTCGAACCGCCTGGCCTTGACCCTTCACTTCCATGACTTGACGCTCTAACGGAGGCTGACCCACCAGACGGCCGCGCCCAGACTTTTGCTATACTTTACCCACTTTTGGAAATTTGCGATTGAGTCCTGTTACATCATCTTGATCTTGAAGGTAATCCTGGTAACCTCGACTATACTAGTTTTTCCTGTAGTTTACAGCTTTTAAATATTTGTGCTTGTCTAATTTGGTACTCTTAATCATGAAAGTAATTCTGGTAATCTAGAGTATACAAACAGAAGGCAGGCACGAA